>NC_081412.1:429505730-429805730 GCF_030272615.1 Cryptomeria japonica | reverse complement strand
GGATCATATGGTGTCTTGTGACCCCTTAGGACATCATATGACCCCTTAGGACACAATACGGTGTCGTTATGGGTTGTATGGTGTCCTAAGGGGTCATATGCTATCCTATGACCCCTTAGGACACCATATGACCCCGTAGGACATAATATGGTGTTGTTATGGGTCGTATGGACACCTAAGGGGTCATATGATGTCCTATGGGGCCAAAGGACACCATATGACCCATTAGGTGTCGTTATGGGTCGTATGGTGTCGTAAGGGATCATATGGTGTCCTATGACCCCTTAGAACACCATATGACCCCCTAGGACACAACAGGGTGTTGTTATGGGTCGTATGGTGTCCTAAGGGGTCATATGGTGTCTTACAACCCCTTACGACACCATATGACCCCTTAGGACAATACAGTGTCGTTATGGGTCATATGGTGTCCTAAGGCATCATATGGTGTCCTATGACCCCTTAGGACACCATATGACCCGTTAGGATGCAATATGGTGTCGTTATGGGTCGTATGGTGTCCTAAGGGATCATATGGTGTCTTATGACCCCTTAGGACACCATATGACCCCTTAGGACACAATATGGTGTTGTTATGGGTCATATGGACACCTAAGGGGTCATATGGTGTCCTATGGGGCCATAGGACACCATATGACCCCTTAGGACATAATATGGTGTTGTTATGGGTCGTATGGACACCTAAGGGGTCATATGATGTCCTATGGGGCCATAGGACACAATATGACCCCTTAGGTCTCGTTATGGGTTGTATGGTGTCGTAAGGGGTCATATGGTGTCCTATGACCCCTTAGGACACCATATGACCCCATATGACACAATAGGGTGTCGTTATGGGTCATATGGTGTCCTAAGGGGTCATATGGTGTCTTATGACCTCTAGGACACCATACGACCCCTTAGGACACAATACAGTGTCGTTATGGGTCGTATGGTGTCCTAAGGGGTCATATGGTGTCCTATGACCCCTTAGGACACCATATGACCCATTAGGACACATTATGGTGTCGTAATGGGTCGTATGGACACCTAAGGGGTCATATGGTGTCCTATGGGGCTATAGGACACCATATGACCCCTTAGGTGTCGTTATGGGTCGAATGGTGTCATAAGGGGTCGTGTGGTGTCCTATGTCCCCTTAGGACACCATATGACCCCCTAGGACACAATAGGGTGTCGTTATGGGTTGTATGATGTCATAAGGGGTCATATGGTGTCTTATGACCCCTTAGGACACCATATGACCCCTTAGGACGTCATATGACCCCTTAGGACATAATATGGTGTTGTTATGGGTCGTATGGACACCTAAGGGGTCATATGATGTCCTATGGGGCCATAGGACACCATATGGCCCCTTAGGTGTCGTTATGCATTGTATGGTGTTGTAAGGGGTCATATGGTATCCTATGACCCCTTAGGACAACATATGACCCCCTAGGACATAATAGGGTGTCGTTATGGGTCATATGGTGTCTTACGATCCCTTAGGACACAATACGATGTCGTTATGGATCGTATGGTGTCCTAAGGGGTTATATGGTGTTCTATGACCCCTTAGGACACCATATGACCCATTATGACACAATATGGTGTCGTTATGGGTCGTATGGACACCTAAGGGGTCATATGGTGTCTTACGGGGCCATAGGACACCATATGACCCCTTAGGTGTTGCTATGGGTCATTATGGTGTCGTAAGGGGTCATATGGTGTCCTATGACCCCTTAGGACACCATATGACCCCTTAGGACACAATAGGGTGTCGTTATGGGTTGTATGGTGTCGTAAGGGGTCATATGGTGTCCTATGACCCCTTAGGACACCATATGACTCCTTAGGACACAATAGGGTGTCGTAAGGGGTCATATGGTTTCCTATGACCCTTTAGGACACCATATGACCCTTTAGGACACAATATGGTGTCGTTATGGGTCATTTGGTGTCCTAAGGGGTCATATGGTGTCCTAAGGGGTCATAGGACACCATATAACCCCTTAGGACACAATATGACCCCTAACGACACCTAAGGGTTCATATGGTATCCTATGACCCATTAAGACACCATATGGTGCCGTTATGTGTCCTATGGTGTCCTAAGGGGTCATATGGTGTCCTATGACCACTTAGGACAAAATATGGTATCGTTATGGGTCCTATGGTAACCTAAGAGGTCATATGGTGTCTTATGACCCCTCAGGACACCATATGACCCCTTAGGTGTCGTTAGGGGTCATTTTGTGTCCTAAGGGGTCATATGGTGTCTTATGACCCCTTAGGACCTAGAGAGAGGAGGGAGTGAGGAAAAAATTGAGGGAAAGAGGTGAGAGAGGGAATTAGATGGGTGTAAGGATGAGGAGGGAGATAGCTCGAGGGATAGGAGAATAAGGGAATTGTGAGAGCTAGAGAGGGGAGGGAGAAAGAAGAGTTTGTATCTATTCCACATTTGGCATGCGCCAAATAGGGAGAGTCCCAAATGTGTACATAGAAACCCCCATCTCACCTCTCCCTTCTTTATCTCCCATCCCTCATAGTTCCATCTCTCTCTATGAACTAGATCTCATATTCTCTCTCTCCCCTTACCTCTTCTCAGTCTCTTCATTCTTATAGATACATACTCTTCTTTGTCCCTCCCCTTTCTAGCTCTCACAATTCCCTTATTCTGCTATCCCTCGAGCTATCTCCCTCTTCATCCACATTTGGCATGCACCAAATGTGGAATATGGACCACATTTGGCGCGCGCCAAATGGAATATCCATTCATCACATTTGGCACATGCCAAATAGGGCGAGCGACGTATTTGGTGCACGTCAAATAGGGCGCTCGCCATATTTGGTGAGCACCAAATGTCTCGCTTTGGGAAACACCAAACCTATGGTTTGGATTTGCCTTGGGCATCCAACCCAAAGGTTTGGATGACCATTTTAGGCTAGAGACGTGTTTTTGTCAGAACATTAAAAATTTTGACATATTTTTGGTCGTACTCTCCGTCAGGTTTGCACGTGTTTCAATAAAGTTAAAAAAAATACTGTAGTAAACTTGAGATCCCTCTTAGCTATCCAAAAATGTAATTTATTTCAAATTTTAATTTCGTTAAGTCTTTCATCTATAATTTCTTTTGTTAGTGTGTCCGTTTTTTGTCAAAAATCAACATGCACTATTTTGGGTCTAGATTTTTACACGTTCATTAGATTTTGAAAAAAATTACATTTTTAGAAACTAGACTCCATTCTACACAATTAAAAAAAAAAAAATTTGATTTTTCATTTGTTTTCAATGATTTTAGGGGGGAGCATGCTCAAATTTTTGTTTTTTAGGATGTGTCCACTTTGAAAATTAGTAAAAAATCATATACTCATTAAAAAATTAGCTGAAAATTCTGGCATAAACTTTAAGGTGTTAGCTAATTTCTCACCAAAGCGATTTTAAAAATTCAAAAAAAAAGTTAACATTTTAGGGGGGCCACAACAGATGCTATGTTATGTTTTTTGCATAAAAACAGGACCACTTTTTGTGCCCCCCCCTTTTTGAAGCCCTTAATCTCCACCATTTTCAAAAAAAATTAGAAGTTTAGAAAGTAGACTTGAAGCACTCTGACTCTTGTTCTTGTTGCATCTTCAAATTTGGAGTGTAACTATCTTCAATTTGTCATTGAAGTTCAGACTTTGCTGATTTCAGAAGAAAAAAAAAAGTGGCATCTTAAGACCCCCTTTTGGTACCACAACTTGGTGCACATACCCATTACTCTTACAACATTGAACGTGATATCACAATGGCTGATCTATGTAACACTAAACAAAAATCAGGTGAATTATTTTTAGTCTTTCTGCAACGATGGCGTCAAATGTCTAGCAGACATTCTCTTCAGTTACCTGAACAAGAACTAGTGGAAATATTTATTTCCAACTTAAATGATGAAATGGAATTTCACCTCGATGTAAAAGACATAGACTCTTTCAATGACATGATCATAAAAGGCTTAAAATGTGACTGGGCTCTCATCAAAAAAGGGCTTATCAAGATATATAATGAGCCAAAGGACAACCCTCGCCCACGCTTCAATAGTGAAAAGCCTAACTTCTGGAACAAAAACAAAAACATCATCAACTACGGGGTTGTGGATGCAAGAACTATCAAAAGTGCACAACCTATGGTTCAATTTGAGGGACAGGACCCCCCACCCAAGAATAACACAGTCACTCCTCCAAATCAAGGCCGCACCACATCTCAAGATGAACCTAGACAACATCAGCAAAATTTTAAACCAAAGCGAACATACACTCCCTTAGGGGAACCCATTGAAATAGTGTTACGTCAGTTGGTTTCTCAAAATCTGGTGACCTTACCCAAAACATCAAATTATGAACCTCAAGTCAAACCTTCATGTTGGAGGGATACCGAACATTGTGATTTCCATCAAGGGAAAGGACGTAAGACAAGCAATTGTCACAAATTGAAAGATCTTATTCAAGATCTTATTGACCGAGGTGAAAAAGAAATCGAAGGACATGACCCAAAGACAATAAACAATGATCATCTCATGTTTAAAAATCCACTTCTATCATAAGATCAAAGGGGTCCTTCCACTTCAGGGTAAAACATAGATATCACCAATTATATGCAAGTCACGTATAATTACACTCTGAATCACCTATACGATTCCAGTGAATATATTGCAACTATAACCATAAAAAATCCCAGCTCTACTTGCAATGTTGTTACATGTCACAACAAGACTACCATAAAAGCAGCTCCACAAGGCACCCCATCTATCCCAAAGCAGTATAACCTTGTGGAACAGTTAGACAAAACGCCCATACTGATATCTATCTTAGAGCTATTGTGCCTATCTCCATCCCATAAAACAATCTTGGATCAAGCTCTCCAAGAGGCATCAGTCCCTGCAAACCTAAATACAGATCAGTTCCAAGCCATGGTCGGAAATCTTAGATCATCACCTTGTCTCACTTTCTCGGAAAGTGACAACTCCTCCTTCCAGCAACCTCATAACGCCTCACTCCATATTGAAGGGTTTATCAACTAGCAGAGGATCAAGCGAGTCTTGATCGACAATGGAGCAGGCCTGAATATCTATACTCTACAATTAGTCACAGCTTTGGGATATGTGATTGAATCAGTGGATCCCCACAAGAAGATCACAATCAAAGCCTATGATGATGCAGAGTGTTCATCCAAAGGCGTTGTAGTGCTACCAATCCGAGTGGGCCCTGTAGTGAAACACATCACCTGTCAAGTTCTGGACCTTCCTTTGCCATACAATTTATTGTTAGGAAGACCTTGGATACACGACATGCAAGCCGTTCCATCCATCTACCATCACTATATCAGGTTCCTGCATAATGGTGTAGAGATCACAATCCTGGACGATGCAAACCCCTTTGCATATTGTCATAATATCAGTCATCAACCAAAGATTACCATTCCGAACAATAGAGAAGCCATCTCCTCCACATCATACATAAGTCTAGCCTCTCTTTCTAGTTCAAACACCACTATACCCAAGCAAGAAAAGCTCAAGATGAAAATAGTAGAGGAAGGTCCTGGGGAATACAATTTGAGCCAACTCTTTTGTGTGGGACAAATGCCTACTTATCCTAGAACACATGGAAAACCTCAACGATTACTTCAAACGCCACTAGACAAGCCAACATGTCCTTTGATGCCATTCATCCTGGGAAAGAGTCAAGAAGAAGAAACAAGAGATGAGGACTTAGCAGAATAGATCTATAAAGATCCCATCACCATCAATATTTTGCAAGCTAATCTTTCCATAGATCAGTATGGCAAAGGCCTTCTCATTATGCAAAGAATGGGATATGATGGTCAAAGTGCTTTGGGGCATTGTAAGCAAGGAAGACATGAACTGCTGCAGCCGGAATTAAAGCCCAATGATAATATAGGACTAGGTTTTCAAAAGGAGATCCTTCCTAAGCTTATATTCAAAGGAAAACCAAGCCAACCACTATATCAGCCTATTACAAAGAGGTCACCTTTGATTATAAAAGCAGCATCAAATGCCATGGCAACTGCTTCATCAAGGCTAAAAATCCCAACAAAACCATCTACAATACCCTTCATCCCACCAATCAAACCAGCGATCTCATTAGCAGCAGCAATAACATCAATAGCACCATTAGCAGCAACAACTGTATTAGAACCCACAACAGTATCTATGACACCAATAGTTCCAGCAGAAGCAGCAGAGTCAACACTATCGACCCATATCGGATTCATTGATCCACATAATCCTTCCTGCAGCACCAATCATTTCATCTACAAAACTGGTCACACCTACAGTGTTTAACTCAAAGGACATCCCAGTATGGTATAGTAATCGAATACTAGAAAGTGACTCAGAGACCGACTCACATGAATGGGAATTTGATTCCATCCAACTTAATACTTTGGATGAGGAAGACACATCACTACCTCCACCCCGCAAAGACATCCTGTTTACAGAGAAGCACAGATAAAGACCTCTTGGGTTCCTAAATTGGAAACTTCTTCCACAGACCCTACGTCCCATCCTACGCATGATTTTGACAGGGAGAGTATCATCAATGACCTTCACCACAACGTCTTAACCCTCACTGACACATCTCATGAACTTAACCTAATCGATGAGGTAATGCCCATTATCCATCCTGAACTCATCTAATGCAACCAACCTAATCCCCCATGTCTTGACCTTTTCCAAAATGATGAGGCGATCATTGACTTTTTGGAACTACGGGATAACATACCAAGTAGGGATCATAAAGCCGGATTCACCATTGAACTTAATAGCGCAGCATACTTCGGGGTGGATGCCAAACCTTTCAGCTGCAAAAATATAACAATAAAACATGGATCTTCCAGTGAAAACCACACTGTGGCACTGTTTGATCCCACAAAAGTAAAAAGAAAGAGTGTATCCAATGGTGAAAACCTCTCTAAGGCACCAGAGGATGAAAGGTTTGACATTCTCCCTTCTAGCACATAGTAGGAATGATCAACAATTCTCATTGAAGAAACAAAAGAATATAATGCGAGGACTCCTGAAACGCCTCACCACATACATTTGGCATCTCTTTTAACTCCAGAGGAACAACCTAAGTTTGTAGAGTTCTTCTAGAAGTGTCAGATCAACTTCGCATGGTCATATGCAGACATGCTTGGGCTTGATCCTGATTTAGTCATGCATCACCTCACCATAGCAGAAGGAGCCAAACCTGTCAAGTAGAAGCTTCACAAGACGCATCCTCAGATTGCAGTACTAGTCAAAGCAAAACTTAAGAAACTCTTGGATGTTGGTTTCATTAGACCAATTGATTATGCAGATTGGATATCCAATATTGTGCCTGTCGGCAAGCCAAATGGGGGCATCTATATTTGTACTGACTTTAGAGATCTGAACAAGGCATGTCCTAGAGATGACTTCCCCCTACCAAACATCGACATAATAGTCGACCTAATAGCAGGCCATGCCATGCTTTCACTCATGGATGGCTTTTCAGGATACAATCAGATAAAGATCGCACCACAGGATCAACATAAGACAACCTTCACATGTCCATGGGGCACATATTGCTGGAATGTAGTCTTTCGTTCTGAAGAATGCAGGAGCGACCTATCAACGAGCAATGACCACCATCTTCCATGACATGATGCATACTATAATGGAAGATTATGTTGATGACTTATTGGGAAAATCACTCACAAGAGAAGGTCATCTGGAAATATTAAAAAAAATCTTTGACAAACTGGAACAATATCATGTGCGACTCAACCCAAAGAAATGTGTCTTTGGAGTAACCATAGGGAAGCTTCTAGGATACATTGTTTCAAGCAAAGGCATTGAAGTTGATCCAGCAAAGGTCAAAGCAATCATGGACATGCCACCTCCAAAGAACATCAGCCAGCTAAGGACACTACAAGGGCGACTTCAATCTATCTGAAGATTTATTGCACAACTGGCAGATAAGTGTCACCCCTTTACACACCTGCTACATAAGAACATCTGTTTTCAATGGGATGCCAGATGCCAATAAGCATTCCAAATGATTAAAGACTATCTCATGAATACACCATTGCTGGTCCCACCAGATCTGAGTAGACCTTTATTACTCTATATTTCAGCAACTAACACAACATTAGGTGTACTACTAGAACAACACAATACGGAAGGGAAAGAGTGTGTTGTTTACTACATCTCTCGCACACAGGTTGGCTATGAACTCAATTACACCCCTATCGAGCGAGCTTTCCTAGCAGTAATTTTGGCAGCCATTAAACTAAGGTACTATCTGTTGACACATAAAGTATAGCTCATTACAAAGATCGATCCACTCAAATACTTACTCAACAAAGCAGCATTGACAGGCCACTTAGCCAAATGGGTGATGATTCTAAGTGAATTTGACATCGAGTATGTGGACCGTAAGGCTATCAAAGGACAAGTTATTGTAGATCAATTGGCCGATGCACCACTCATAGGCGATCATCCCCTCATTTCCAATTTTCCAGATGAAGAGATATCCATGATCACAGCGGTACAACCATGGAAACTGTACTTTGATGGTTCATACACTAGGCATGGCTCGGGGGCAGGCATCCTGTTTATCACACCTCAAGGTGATAGCATCCTGAAATCTTACAAACTCACATTTCCATGCACCAACAACATAGAAGAGTATGAGGCCTTGATCATAGGACTCAGGCTAGCCATACAATGGAAATTACAAGAACTAAAAGTATATGGCGACTCCCAACTAGTCATTCGACAAGCAACTGATGAATATCAGACTAAAGATGACAAAATCATGCCATACAAACAAATGGTGGACAAATTAAAGGCATCATTTACTACTATCACCTTTGAGCAGATACCAAGAGATCAGAATCGAGCTGCTGACACTATGGCTACCATTGCATCTCTCCTAGATCTTCCATGGAATTCAACACCCTATGAGTTCTTGGTAGAACAGATTTGGATCCCCGCTTATGATATCCCCGAATTCGAGATGATATGTCACCTTATCGATTCTAAATCCCCATGGTACGGTGAGTTCTATACCTCCCTCCGTGATCACACACTTCCTCCTAACCAATCAAATAACCAACGTAAAACCTTCATTCACCAAACCGCTCGATATACCATTATTGTTGAAACCCTATACCGACGTAGTCTTGATGGTACTCTCCTTCGATGTCTAGAACAGGATGAGATAACAAAGGCCTTGGAAGAGGTACATGAAGGAATTTGTGGAACTCATGCAAGCGGTCCGTCACTAGCCAAGAAACTCTTGCGCACTGGATACTATTGGCCATCTATGGAAAAAGACTCCTACTACTTTGTCAGAAAGTGCAAGAAATGCCAGGTTCATGGAGACCTGATACATGCACTGGCATAGGAATTGCAACCAATCACAACACCATGGCCTTTTTGTCAATGGGTCCTTGACCTTGTGGGTAAAATCCATCCATCTTCATCTAACGACCATAAATTCATTATTACCGCCACTGAGTACTGCACAAAGTGGATCGAAGTTGTTCCACTTACCCAAGTCACCGGCAAGCAGATCGCCTCATTCATCCTCAATTATATCATCTACCGGTATGGTGTACCCATGTCCATCATCACAGATAACGAACTTCCATTCAAAAAATTAGGATGTTCATGAGCTCTGTGAGAAATTTTACATCCAACACCGCTTTTCCACTCCCTATTACCCACAAGGCAATGGTCAGGCCAAAGCATCAAACAAAAACATATTAAGAATCCTAAAGAAGACAGTCAATGATGCCAGTCATGATTGGCATGTTCAATTAAATCCAGCACAATGGGCATACCGTACTCGCATTCGAACCCCTACAGGCGCAACTCTCTACTCACTAGTCTATGGCGCAGAAGCTATCTTACCTATCAAGGTTGAGATACCATCTCTATGGGTTTCCTTGCATAATCTCATCGATGATGAAGTATATAGAGTATCACGTCTCCAAGATTTAGAGCTACTTGATGAGAAACGACAAGCTGCATACAATCACCTCAAAGCCTATCAGCAGCGCATGAGCAGGAGCGATAATCATCGAGTTAGACCTTATACATTTGAGGTAGGTGATCTTGTTCTTCAAGAGAATCCTCGTAACCAACCAAATCAAGAACATCAGGGAAATTTTGAATCAAATTGGCTAGGTCCATATGTTATCACTACTGTATTTGGGTCTGGAGCATATCAGTTGGCTACTTCAGAAGGAGAACTGCTAGCAGATCCGATCAACAACATGCACCTTAAAAGGTTTTATACATAAGCTGCACAGAGCATTACGCTCCCATACATATCAAAAAAACACCAAAACATTCAGAAAAATGTTCTGAAGAAAATACAAAAACATCAAAATAGTAAAGAAATATTTATGCATCCAAACGGTGAACAAACCACTCTGGTGGCACCTTGGGTAAGTGCAATGGTGAAAACATGGCAAACAGGTGCCACTCGTAAAGTCTATGGCTCCATTGTCCTTCAGACTTGTTGCGATCACATTCACTACATTCACTCATCCATTTGTCCAAACCATGGCTCATTATTGATATGCAATTAAGGATGGTACTTCATGCGTCTTGCATCCCACTTTTTCAGAGTCATGCCTAAAACTAGGAGCAATACCCTTAACCTATTTGATGGAAGTGGATACTACATTGTTTTGTGATTCATTGAGTTCTTCATTTCAAAACTATCTCATAAAATCTAAAAACACTCAAAACAATCATCAAAATCCAAAAACATTGGAAAATCATCTCACAAAATCCAAAAACATTGGAAAACTATCTCACAAAATACCAAAAACATTGGAAAATAATCATCAAAATCCAAAAACATTCAAAAAAATCACAAAATCCAAAAACATAAAAAAAAATCAAAAATCAATCAAAAACATGACAACACCTTGTACATATGTTTTTCAAAGCAGATACCAAACAAACACTGTGAAATACTCCAACGACGACCACTTATCACATTTAACCAAACAATCAACATCAACACTCAAACTGTCTTCAACAAGGATGCATCCTTCCTTACCAAAACAAAGACAAAATGACATTTTCTTTGACAAGAAAATTTTGTTTAAGCTATCAAATACTTGGTTGATTTGTGGGTTATTTATTCATATCAAGTTCCTATAGCATTGTTTGTGCATCTTCTGCGCATTATTCCGATGAAGCATCGGGGTATGTCCTAATGGTGTCTATGTGGGAAGTTCACTAAGCTATGTGATCATAGGCAAAATACAGTCATAGATCACTATGGCTTGCTGACTATAGCGTATACCTCGACCATATGAGCATGAACCATTACCAAGGATCCATATTATTTATTCTTTACATATGTTGTTTGCTTATAGGTACAATGCTCTTTCTTTAGTTCCTCCTACCTCATCCAACTGGATAAAGGTTTTTATCTCTTATTACGGTATGAGCTTGTCTCAGGATATGATCAATCCAAGATCAACGAGGACGATCTAAGTAAAGAATACTCAGGTCAACTTGACCCATTATATCAAGTTGTTTGTATTAACTTGCTATATCAAAATCCATGTAAAGAATACTCAGGTTATCTTGAATCATTATGTCAAGTTGCTCGTATTTTCTTACAACATTTTAAAGCTCAATGATGAAAAATAAAGCACTATGGATTGTCATTTCATCTCATCTATTTATATTGCATTTCGTTGCATACTATCCATCCATTTACTCATTCATTATTCATATACATGATTTTGCATGCAAGTGTGAACAAAGTTAAATGTGAGCAATTATGCGGCAATTGAGTTGGTTTTGGATACAATCGCGATAGAGTACTCTGATACATCATCAAGTGCATCATGCAAAGTCTAAAAATACCTTGCATTCATCTATCATCGTCCCATCATCATTTCATTACATTTTAGTCGCATTTGCATTACTCTTTAGCCATTCATTAGCGTGCATTTAATATCATTTAGTTGCACTTACCCCATATAGTTCATTCTCATTTTACTTGCATTAGTATCATTATATCCTTTCATTATTACCCTCATGACATTTAGATTCACTTACATAAATAATTGTCCTTATTTGCATTTCCTACCATGATTACTCATTACTATAGATTCATTTAACATCAGTTAGTGATCATCATTTATCATCATTTCAACACTTATGTATCATACATTTGTTTAGGTTTCCAATAAATTGCATACATTCATTTATCTATCCATTAGTTCAAGTGCATTCATTCATCCATTTTAGTATATTCTTATACTCATTTTATCTCACTTAGGATTCATTAGATTGCATTCATTATCCCTCTTAATTGATTTAATGTGTAGTTATTCATTAAACATGAGTTGCATTATAATCACGTTATCATTTTACTTCCTCATATTTTGACATTTAGAAATCATCATTCAAACATTTGTACTTTACATTTTGTTTATCCACATATACATTCATTTTTAAACCATCTAGATGCATATTCATAAATAAATCATTCATTCAAAAGCATTACATTAACATCATTGCATATCATTATCCCATCATTGTGTTAATATAAAGTACAAAATACTATTATACCATCATAAATCATCATTTTATTATGTATACATAACCATCATGGCATTACATACATCAGGCATTCTATCCCAAAAAATCAATGCACACATATATCAACCTACATCCACATGTTAGCATAAATCATCATAAAACATGCATAGAGGAATCATCTCATAAACACATACATATAGCAAAGAACAAGTATTCATCTAAGCATAAATCATGAAATCACCATCAAGCATAAACTCCATACATATCAAAATGCATATCATCACAAAATATGGGATCTCCTCATATATATCATCTCATATCTCAGAGTACAATGAAGTCCACAAAATCGGCTATCAAGAGCCATCCAAGGTACAGTCCAAAATGACAATATCAAAATATAAAAAAATTCTCTCTCAGATGCCACTCTGACCAGATGTTGCACCACCATCACCACTTGCTCCCCCACTAGCACCTGCACCACCTAACCTATCTCTCCGTAGAGGACCCATCACACCCCCACTGCTCTACATCCTCTGAGACCACTCTGATCTAGCCTGACACATCTATGAATAACTCAGTGCCCGTTGACTAGATGGAACCTCCTGCTCATATAGGCCCCGCCAGTAATCCACCTCTGCACCTGCTCTCCGTATCTCCCTTGCCAAAGCCTCCATAGATGGCCCTTGTCCCGATACTCCCTCCAAGGCCCGCACTCTCTCTTGCAAATGGATCACCCTGTCTAGGGCCTGATCTCTCTCCTGTAGCACCACAGTAAGCTCTAACTCTCATGCAAATAGTTGCACATCTCTAGTTGCAACCTCGACCTCTAGATCCTCCACCTATGTCTCGGCAGCTACAAGTCGAGTCTGCAAATGTACTATCATATGATCCCAAAGATCTCCAGTGGCTCCCTCCCCTGTATCCATAGGTGCCTCGCCTGTAGCTCCCTCTCCAGTGACTCCCTCCCCTTTATCCATTGGTACCTCCCTCTCCCCCATACCTCTCCCACCCAATCTAACTCCTCCCTGCATCAAAGGTCCCTGTGATATCCGCAATGGCAAACCGCCTCTCCCTATCCACTAAACTCGACCACCAATGCCACCTCCACCAACTCCACCATCCCCCCCCTCCTCCATCACCACCTCCTCCATCACCACCATCCCCTCTCCCTCGTCCATCTACTATAGGTCCTCAACCTCCTCTCCTCCTCTGTCTCTGTCCCCTCTCCTCCTCAAAATATGGAATTGGCTCTGCCGGATCTGATATCCAAGGAATCGAATGAGCCACCATATACTGCGTATACTCCTCTGACACCCCTGCATCTACCATCCTTAGCTGTATATCCCATGGTCTCGCCTATAGTATCTGAAACTCTGCTAATGCCTAATCATAAGGTAGTATTGGCCCCCATGCATACCTCTCTCGGACCACCCTGACATACTCTCCCGATCCCTTAGGCAACCCCTGTTGCCATCCAAACTATCTCAAAACTCTGCCAGGCAACTGTCTCTCCACATGGTAGGCTGTCCTACCAATGAGGAATCAATTCATGAACACTTACGGCAATGCCTCCACATCATCCTCCTAGGGTTCACACTCAATATATGGTCTCTAGATCACTGCATCCAGATCATCCAATGCCCGCCGCCACCATTCTAACTTCCCTAGGTGGGGCTGACTCATCATACCACTATACATATATACATATAGCTGGTCGACTACCCAAAATCTCAGACTAACTGGTCGGGTAACTGGTAGCTGCTCCCACGCTGAAATATGCAGCAGCATGACTCCCACTGCCAAAGAGCCCCTCCCTTGGTATACTACCTCATGAAGCTCCTGATATAAGTGCGCCAGCATGCACGGTCCCCATGCAAACCGGGTCCCCTCTGTCATCATCTGCTCAATCACTTGACCCCAACCAACAACAAGTCCATGTGATTGTCGATCTGGGCACAATAGTTGCCCCACAATCCCTGATAGCATCGTTGGTAGTGGCTCGTACAAAGCAGCTATATCCTCCCAGGCTATTGAACCATCATCAATAAAGACGTCCTCATCAAAAAATCTCTGCACCGCTAGGGTCCCCCACACTCTGTCATACCTCACCAACTCACCTCGAATGGGAATATGTAGGATGCACCATACATCCTCTAGTATCACAGTCATCTCCCCCTGTGCCAAGTGAAACGTGCATGTCTCACTATGCCAACGCTCTACCAATGCTATAATCAAGTCGTGATTCATCTGAATCACGGGCATATACATCATATTGTATAGGTCAATCGCTACAATACAATCCACCTCAGCCTCAGTCAACCGATTACGCAGCCCCTGTGTGGCGGGATGCCTCTGACACAATTTTAAGACACGAAGATCCTCCTACACAAGTGCATCAACCATCATCATCAGTTGTTTTGTTTCAAACTTTCTTAAGTTTAAACCTAGACTATCAACAGATACTTTGTTCAAGTATCTTCGAGTCTCAACAGGTAAGCAATCATGGCACACCTAGACTTCAACAAACATTTATCCTAATGACCTAAGTCTCATCGGGGCTGCTATGGTTCGAAACAACTTTCACCTTCATCTCTCCATCCATCCATCATTGGCATCAAGAGATTTTTGTTCACACAAACTGGGGCATCTATTTTCCTGCACAAAAGCGCTATCTTGCAAACAAAAGTGCTATCTCCTAACAATAATGCTAATAGCCTAACAAAAGTGCTTAATCAACTATACAAAAGCGCTCAAACTGCAAAAGCGCTACTTAACAGCAATAGTGATCAATCAACTACTCAATAGCGCTAAACAAACAATAGTGCTCAAACAACTAGGCAATAGTGCTAACCTTTACAGAAGCGCTAAAACGACTACACAATAGCACTAATTCAATTGACAAAAGTGTCAAAACAAAGTTCTAGCGCTATTGTCTTGACTCAACTTGAACCTAGCTAAAAACACATCAAAAATGCATAAAATTCAAATTCACATACCGCTAGTCCATAGTCATCTGACCGCTGGAATCGATGGACTCACTCTAATCGGTGCTCTGCTATGGGAACCAATATCCTGACTGCTCCTTGCTCTTCTAGAAATTCACTATTAGAACTACAATTTCACTATGGTCGCAGATACAAATGAGCCTGTTTTCACCCCTTTCTCTCCATATAAACCCTTCGTTGTACCCCTAATTTTCCCCCACTCACCACTGTGGTGCCGGTGAACTTCCCGAGCCTCCCATTTCTCCATTTTATCTCTGATTTCTTCTATTTTTTACTAGCCTTGCTAACTTCTTCTCTTTTACCACCCTGCCAAATTTTCATTCTTTTTCGAGAGATCGCCCGATTTTTCAAAATTTCTCGGCCCATCTCTCGAGGGGGCATACCACCCATTAAATTAACATTTGATGGAGAATTTCTTCACACCTATTTTTCTTTCTTTGAAATGACGCAATAAACCACACCATCTCAAAGAGGGGCAAATGTAGTCACATAAATCTATCCATTTTAATTAAATAAATATTTCATATTTATTTGATTAAAAAACACACTAGCCATTAGTTAATTAAATTAATATTTAATTAATTCATCTTCAAACATTCTCCTATTAATTAAATAAATTATTCAATTTATTTTAATTAATTCATTCAACCAAATTCCCAATCAATTAAATGAATAATTCATATTTATTTCATTTAATACCCTTTTTCCTCTTTTAAATAAATTAAATAAAATATTTATTTAAATCATAAATCCCCCCCCACTTGTATTTTCCTACAAATGCAAGTTGCAACCACAAGTTGAAATAAATTAATTTTATTTTAATTAAAATCCTATTTTCCCTCACCCACCAAATCCACTTGCACTCCTAAACCCCCTTCTAGATTCTTCTAACCCCTGCCTAATTAACCTAATCCATCCCCTAATTATTGTCACATTCCTAAGCAGCTTGAAATCACTTCTCAAAGACTTCAAAGTCTTTGAAAAGCATTTAATGCTTTGTGTGTTCAACAATTTAACCTCTAAAGTCTTCCAAACCACTTATGGCTCTTACATAACCATTTATGGTTAATTCAACTTGCATCCATGTGTCTCCTTAAGCATTTATTGCTTTGACCATGGTTATCCCTTTTGCCCTTGCACAAGAGTTTGTCCATTCGATAAAAGCTTTATTCTTTGAATAAAGAATTTATTCACTCAACCCAACCTTGACCTTAACTCCCAAGTTAACTCTCAGGTCATGTCAAGCATTTAATGCTTATTCCCTCTCCTCTCAACCTATCTCATATGGACACTTGTCATCCTGGGATTGGGTTGAAAGCCATCACAGGAATTGAATATCAGTCAATCCTGACCCTTGTTGAGATTACTCAATCTTAGCCATCCATTGCTCCATTTTTCCTATAAATAGAGCCCATTTCTTCATAATCCAGATCCTGAAACTTTTATGCATCTAAGTTATAGTGAATTCTAGAGAGCATTTAGCATAAATCACTAATATATTGTTATTTTGGCCTAAAATAAATCATTTTAGCATCATAGCATCTAATATTAGCTTTTATTTATATTTGCATAGCATTTTAGAGTAAACATTTCAATCTTGAACCTCCATAAGCATCCATATTGCAAAAAACTACTGGGAGCTACACTAGTTTGGAACTTGGAGAGGAGAGGAATAAAGGGGAAGGAGCTAAGAGCATGTTAGAAGGCATTTGGAGATGTCTTGTTATATTTACTTTCATAGTTAAATATTTTTTCATGTTTTTAGTGTCTCTTTTGTTATGCCTGCTTAGATTAGTTTTTGAATGGATTAACACTAACGGTTTCTTGGGTTGTTGTGTGTTATTCCACCACAGGTTCTAATCTAACCTTCCCCCATTTCATAGAGCATCAATAAGCATAGAAGAGAAGTACAATAAAGTATCTAGTTACTACCGGCCATATAAAGAAATTACCAAGTGAGCACAAAGTTTCTTTTAGCAATCATAAGCTTGTATTTACATTTGAGAAGCACACAGAGAAAAATGGCAAAGGTTGCAATCACAATGATACACATAAAGGTCTTTGACAATAGTAGTCCTAGATATGGATAATAGTTACAACAACTACAAAGAATTTTGAGACATAAAGTTTCAAGCTTTATAGGTTGTAACACTTAGAAGATACAAAGTATTCATTAAGACAAAACCTTATAGGAAAATAGTGGATAGTTTGCAGCTTGAAGGATAGTGTGGACTTGATTTGAAAATCCCAAGGAAAAATTCATGAACAAGGCTATCACCAAAGGGCGTGAATAGCCTTAATTGAGATACTCACAGTCAAGTCTTCAAATTTTAAGGCAGCCAAAAGCTCATAGGGTACAATGATTTTATTTTAGTAACAAGAATAAATCATAAGCTTCAAGCAGGTACAATGACCATATAAAGATAATTTTAGAAGCCATGTTGTAGGGTTACAATGCATAGGGAATCATGATCATCAAACGACAGTCCTAGATTTATCAAAGAGATTTTGACAAATATAGCATAAGGACAATGTTATTGCAAAGATAACTAGACCAAATAGTGGTTATTATTGTCAGTTTTCATCATTGGTAGTCAGATCAACAATAATGGTTAATCTAAGTTGTCAAAATAAAGATTCATACATAACAGAGACAACTTTATAGACTGTCAAGTTAATCAATCACAATGGCAGCTATAGATTGACTTTCAAAAGCGTACAAAAGATAGAGAATGATGGAGATTCTGAAGTATTTACAATCATGATAGGTTCACTATCAAAGTTGAGATAAGAGAAATAGTGAGGCCCTTGTCCAAGGGAGTAAGTGCAGTGTACAATACTTTCATGCAGGAGGAGGTTTACTTAGATGATACACAAATAATAAAGGCATAGACCTTCTAGATAAGGCAGTGAAATCAATGGGGAATCATAGCCTTTAAAAACTCTTATATGTTAGAAGCCAAATAATGATCAAAAGACTCATTGTAGCCTTCAACTGATACATGGAAAACATAGTTACAATGATGGTCTTAGCTATACGTGATAGCACAATCTTCATGCAATGCAATAAAAGAGGAAACCTTATAGACATTAAAGTGCAGTGAATACCAAAATGAAGGGGATCCAAAAGTAGAAATTAAATGAGTCCCAAACCTAGTAGAAGCCTTCATTCACAATTATATGAAATCACAAGAGCATTTCAAACAAAGAGTAGCACTTACAACTCATGTAGTAGTCATTTATAATCACAGTAAAATTCATAAATGAGGGATATACAACCATCAATGGCCTAATCTTAGTCAATAAGAATTAAAGTCACTAAAGGTATCCAAGATTCATGAAGACAGTGAATACGTAGTGAGAAGAACAAGCCCAAATGCCATCATCATAAAAATTGTCAAAGAGATGTCAACAATACATGTATACACAGACAAACTCAAGAGCAATCCTAATACCATAAATGAAGGCCATGGTTTGTTGCAGCCTTATCACAGTCATTTGGCAAAGAATAATAAGTGGTAGCATTTCCTATAGCACAATGAAATATTCATCTTAGAATAGTCAATACACGGCGTATGAAAGGGAAAAGATGTCAATGATTGAAGAGTGCTCGTAGCCCAAAGAACAAGGATAAAATTACAGATCTTTATAATGTCTTAGAGCAACATTTTGATGACAAAGCACTCAAGACATTGTCATAATAGAAGCACAATAATAATAGAACAAGTTTGATAAAATCCAATAAAGAATGTTTAGGGATAAAAGCAATACAATCCATAAAGATTTAGAGCAACATGCATATATAGAAAGCACAGTCATGAAAGCTACATCAACAAAAGTTGTCACTGTCAAAGTGACCTGTAGAAGCTTAAAATATTGTCCAATATGCAAAAGACTAGTGATCTTGAAATGACAAAGGGAAATAAAGCTTATACAGTTAAGACAATCAGATTAGAAATATAGTGACAAAAACTATTATAGCAGTCAAAATAAGGTGATACAATCATGCTAATCCTTTATAAACAAGTGTCAAAGAATAAGGCATAATTTGTGGATTTAATGAGTAATATGTCAAGCACAATGTGAAGCGCAAGAAGAGATGGGGTTTCCTAACATTCATGTAAACAATAGACAACTCCTATAAAGTGTAGTCCAAAAGACCATTGAATAAAAATTATAGTACATACCATGAACATACAAAAGGCTTGAGTAATAGCAATCATACATCAAGAAGAAGCGGTCCAAGACAACAAGGTACATGACTATCAAATAGTAAACTCAACATTGTAGCAGAGGAACCAATCTCACAGGATTTTTGAGAATTCTAAAGGTGATAATATGGAAAGTCACAGTTACAGTGCCTTGTATACATAGTTATCAAAAGGGACTTTGCACATGAGATATAATGCATTGAAGTAATCAATCAAAATAATGATAAAGCATCCAAAGAAGATTTGAGTCAATAATATCTTGCCACAGTCCTAGAAAGAAAGACAATCACAGTCACTAAATGTTTCAGATCTTCAATGTCACAGATGCAAGATTAGTGATATCATCAGCCAAGAGTTCAGTCTGGGCACATGAAGACAGTCACAAAGGTTGCAACTATTAATACCCATGGGAGGTTCACACAGACATCTCACATAGCCATAAATGATAGTGACCTTAGGAAGACTATCAAAAGGACAATAGAAAGCATGAGCATAAGGCATAGATGAATTCCTTGAAGGCCTATTTGATAAAATGTAAGACATTTTCTATACACAAAATAGAGCAGCCTTTGATCAATTTATAGTCAAAGATGCTATTAAAGGCATATCATTGTTAAGGAAGTAACAGTGCAATCATAAGAACATAGTGCTCAAAAGGGTCACAATGAAGATCATACTATACAAAAGACTATGACAGTCAATAACCATTAAAAAGAGAAAAATACTAGTCATGAGGCCAACAAGATAGAGGTATAGGGCTTGAGCAATTTTTGGATAGAGTATACAAGGAATAACAAGGACCGTCTTCATAGCATATGCAATGATTATGCATGAATCCACTATCTATGCTTCGTTTCAAAGTTCTAAAGCATTATGTTGACATAGTCACAGTGCAATGACCAAAAGTGGTCAATTTTTTAGTTTTGATAGTAGCGAGCATGATGATTGTTATAGAGCTTTATGTAGAACTTGTAAGAATAGTGATTCTTTAATAGAAAAAATAGCACACCAACCCCTTATTTCTCAGATTGAGTAGATAGAATAGTCAATATGCATCAAAGACAAAAAAATAAAACTAGGGTTTCAAGAAGTAAAAATATACGCATGATTATAAGATAGAGATGCAGAAATATTGAAGTTTTTTTTTATCCATGCATGTATGAAGGATCCCACATAGAATCCCTAATACATGCATGCAAAAAAGAAAGATTTTGCTAAGCAAAAAAATGATAAAAGGATACAAGAAAGAAGAGAATAAAGGCACATACCGTGCTAATATCATGCAAGAATCTGAGTCCAAGAATACAAAGCCAACATGTCCGAGTCGAATGCACATGCAAACCCAGTTTGAGCTGAAGCAGGGTACATAGTGGTGGCAGCCACAGCTGAGCTTCGCCAAAGATGCAAATAAAAATAGTACATTATAATTAGGGTTTTTTCAAAATAGCTTTCCATGCCCTTGTTCGAATTGTGATGAGGATTTTTTTATTTTTTAAATAAATCATTCTCCTTACTTTTGTGCTTGTGGTAATGACTTATAAAGTCATTTAAACTTGTGTTATATAAATAAGAACCCTTGTTCTATAAAAAAAAATGCATGTAAAATAAGAGGTAAATGCCTTTATTTTAAGTTATAATTTTAATATAACTTTATTTAAAACAATTGTATTAATTTTTCTAAATGAAGTTATATTAAAATTCTTTTCGTAAATATTTTAATATAGCTTATTTAAAATAATTGTTTTAATTGTTCTAAATAAAGTTATATTAAATTATTTTAAAAGGAAATTAATGAAAGGGATTTATTATGCATGTGCAGAGTGAGGCTTTCTTGATCTTTTAAAATCATGTGATTATCAAAGCCTAAAATAAGGGGATATTAGAGTAGTTTTTAGTAGTCCTTTATCAGTGGAGAGTTCTACTTGCATGCCCCTTGAATCAAGGAGTTATTTTGGCACACAATCGATCAGTTTGGAAAAGTTATGCATGGTTTTGGGGCAGATTCGACCTTGAGGAAACTCATGCAGATTTTGATGATTAATGTGAAATAAATGCTAAATATAGAGCTCAGATAAATTTAGCTCTCTCTTCTCAAGACTTTTCTATAAAATCTTTCTTCTCCTCTTTCTTTTGGGTAGTTCTTTTCTTTCCTCAGTATGATTGTAGACTGATTTTGGTCTCTTTCATGCTCAAGGATAGCATTATAGCTCACCTTTTTGAGATTGTAATAGTAGCGGTTCCTTATTTTTCAATAAAATAGCAGAAGATTACTTCTTGATACTTCTTGTGTTATTTGATGAATGAATGATATGATGATTTTCTATGATTTATATCCTTTAATTTGTCTCATTCAATCAATATTTGGTGTAGGGAGATACATGCTCGTTGCAAGTTGTAGATTGTGTTAGTTGAATTTGAGAGCTTGTAGTTGTGAAAACCTATTGTTTTCCTTCAAGCAAGTATTAAATTCAGCCCTTTCTAGGAAATATTTATGCATCCCATTGTTTAGTTAAGTTGTGAAACATTCAAAGCTACTTGTTGAAAGCTTTTGTGAATTAAGTAGGTTGCAGGTCTCAGATAAACGTTGGGTGCATCACATCCTGTAGCTTTAGGATTTTTAAGTTCCATTTATCCTTCTATATTTTTTCCATCAAGAGAGTTAGTTTTCAGGAGGTTCATCATACAGGAAGCTGACCTATAATTCGGAGCTATACTTTCACCATAGGTAACTTACAAGCCTGAAAGTATTCCCATGTTTCATAGGATTGTTGGGTTTCATACTTAGCTTCATGGGTGCAATCCTTCATGACAATAGTTTTTGGCACACCTAGTGGGACTATTTGGATTGTTTCAATCCAAAACTTTTCCACACACTTTACATTTTTGGTGTGAAAATCAAAAAATCCAACCTTTGGAGGCAAGATCTGCACACATCTGGTGACTCTAAGTTACAAATCTTCTGGTTTTATAGACACAAGTGCTGGTATGTTTCAAAACAACCCTATATTCTGAATTTCATCTCTTTATATGATAGAGTATGTCTAATTTTCATGGATAGTATGCATATCCACCTCGATTTTATGAAAATTCTATCCATGAAGCTTCTTATCAGCCACACCCAAATAACCATAATGATGGCTTTAACCCAAATTCCCTTTCAACAACAAGTAACCAACATGCTCATCATGCTTATCACCCACCCATCCCTTCTCAGTCCTCATGGCAACCTAATCATGCTTACAATCAGCCTCAAGAGGGTCATTTTGATCCAAATCAGTATGCTTCAGAGTTGAGTGAGGTAAAAGGTACATTGCAAAGCCTTATCAATGAGCAATAATCAATCAAAAGTGCATTGTAGGAATGCAATGAGTAGATGGATGAGAGCAAGAGACAGGAAGAACTAAATCAACAACAAGATGAGTAGGCTTATCAAGCCTATCTACATGAGCAAGAAGTGTTGGCTCCTCAAGAGAAATTTCATAAGCAATACCTGGTTACACAACATAGACGGCATGAGGAAAAGCTTGCCAAATAGTTAGTTGTGCAAGTAGAAGAATATGAAGATAAGATAACAACTTCAAAAGAGGAGGTAATGACAACTTTTCTTGATATATTACAAAAGGTACCTACACACTTGGCCCCTCATTTTTCATTAAAATATTTTTTGTTTAAACAAGAAGAAAACCCCTCTGCTATTCATTTTCCGGACCCATTCTTTGGTAAGTAAATTTGTTCATTTAACACATGTGCTTCATGCAAGATGAGCTCATATATGAGCAAGTTCAGGCCACCATTCTCCAAGAGAAGCCTCTTGAAGAAACTTCACAAGTTTATCTAATTGACCATGTTGAATCTCAAAAGAGTTGTTATGATAGGCAAGGTATGCTAGAGCAACAAGGTGTAAAGCAAGAGTTGGCTTACCAGGCCCAGGATCAACAATATGAAATGCAAGAAAGACAATTTAAAAATAATCTTTAACAACATATCGTTGCAAAGGAGGTGGAGATGAAGTTATTACTTTCCAAGCAAGAGGCTTCCAAGATCAAAATACCAAGCTTTAAAGAAGGTAAGTCTCCTAAATCTCCCAAGTTAGAAATTCCAAGTTTCAAGAGATTTCCTTCTTTTCAAGAACAAGTTGTAGAAGAGCCCATCCTCATAACTTTTTCTATCCAAAATCAGCCTATAAAAGAATAACCTCCCATGTTTGCATTCCCAGGTTTTAGAAAACCTCTTTCATTTCAAGAGCCTCAACAATTCATTCCTGAAGAACCCATTGATGTCTTGATTCCTCAAGATATTGAAGTCGAAGATCAAGAAAAGGAGGTGTTTAATGAAGAAAATTCAAAACTCTTACCTATTGATATGCATGCACATGATATTCATGATGATAGGTTAGATCTATTACAAAAGATAGAAGAGGCTATAAATAAAGAACAACAGGTTCTAAATTATGAAAAGG
Source organism: Cryptomeria japonica (assembly GCF_030272615.1). Classification (NCBI taxonomy): domain Eukaryota; kingdom Viridiplantae; phylum Streptophyta; class Pinopsida; order Cupressales; family Cupressaceae; genus Cryptomeria; species Cryptomeria japonica. Next base: position 429,781,447 of record NC_081412.1, on the reverse strand, counting down.
CTGACAATTGTCTACTTCTAACGGTTTTGTTTGATGAGCTACTAGTTTTTGTGAAAGATGAAGTTGATGAAGTTCAGAATATAACCATACCAGCTTTAGGACTGGAAGAAGAAGTTCAAAACATTACTATTTTGACCACTCAAGAGAGATGCAACAAGGTAAGAGACAACCCTCTTTCTGAGCAAAATGAAAATAATGATGAAGATGACTCATTTTTGGATGATCTGGAAGTATTTGTTTCAAATTTAGATACTAATCTTTCACCTCTAGAAGTAGAAAACAAAGAGCATCAGTTTGTTGTTAATGAAATAGTTGTTAATTCTCAGAATTGGGATTATTTATTTGTTACATACTCCCTTTGTTTGTTGCTAATACTGAGGATAACATGTATGGACTAACAAAAATGGCAAGTTATGAGAAACAAGAGAATGGAAATGGTATTAACAAGATATTGGTTCATGAATAATAGAAGACAACGTGGAAGACAAGGTTCAAGAAGTTGATGTTGATACTAATATGGTTCAAATGGAGAAAAATAATAAGCAAGAAAAGGTGTTTATTCAAGACATAGTTGACAAAACAGAGACCAGTAAGGAGAGATCAAGTTTCATTCACATAAGGGGTTGTCCTATAAGATATCTTTCCAAATTGGAGGCCAAGAAGGCAACACAAGACAATCTGCCTAAAAATGAATCTTCAATAGAAGAACATTATTCTTAGCTGGTCTATGCCCTTTTAGGTAGCAGTGTGTGTGAACAAAATGAAGAGGTAATCCACTATATTTTCATTCTTGGAGAAGTCTTGCAGCTTTTTGTGAAGCACCTCTTCATTCATCATTTTTCCTCAAAAGCTCATAATGTCTTCAAACATCCTAAGCTGGCAAGAAAAGGATGTTACTTTTTAAAACCAATGAATGGTTTTGTATAACCAGGTTTCATTCTTGGTTAGGGTAGGATAGGAGTAGCTGTCTCAATTTTTCAATTTTTAGTTTTGAATAAGTGCTCCTTGCACATTTTAATTTTTAGTTCAGATTCCAATAAGTGCACATGTTCACTAACTCTGTCTTCAACAAAGTCATAATAGGTTAGTTTCAGTTTTGTTTTGTTGTTGTTTCAAAGCTGAGTTATAGATTCTTAGAATAAAATAATGAAGCAAAATTTTGACTCCATGGCTAATGGATTTTAAAGGCAACTGGTCTTTATGCTTAGTAGGCAAGCATCCGACAGAAATCACCAAAAATATTACCATTTTTTGCACACAACTCAAATTGGAAGACTTGGAATAGATATTGTTATTAATGGTGAAAGCTACATCTATTCGATGTTGTTTGATCATACTTGAAATGAAGGATTTCAATAAGTTTCAGATTTATTATACAAAATCAGAACAAAAAATTATTAGAAACATTCATAGCATAGTAATTCTTTTCCATTTCATTATGAAGTATACAAAAGATTGCAAAAAGTATTTGTTTCATATTTTGAGGAAGAAAAAGTGTTTCAAATTCCCACACAAGCCATGGGAATGGCTGAAACACATTGATAAAACATAGGATCCAAGGTAAACAACTGAAGATAAGAAAGGAAAACATATAAAAAAACTTTACATCCTTCATTGTTTGATTCAACATCAGGTTGATGCTTCATCTTCAACGCTATATTCAACTTCCTTCCGATCTTCATCCCTTCATCTCCCATCTTCAAGTATACCTGCAAGATTGTTGGTGTAAATAATTATTCATCATGGATATTATTACACCTTACTTAAGTTTACTTAGGTACATGCATTTCATATTAGTTTGGGTATGAGACACTTGGGTGTTTGTGCCACATTGGGATAGTGTGTGTAGGAGAATTTGCACCTTTTATGGTGCGATCTTGTTGTTACACTCCACATTCGGTGGGTGATCCACCTCATGTGGAATATTATATTGTTTCTCCTATTAGGGGTCCCACAGATACTGAGAGGGGGGGGGGTGAATCAGTATCTAACCGGTGAATAGAATTTCTTAACTTAAAACATGCAAAACATAATATAACAGTGTACCGGTATGTAAGAAATAATGCAATAAATAGAATCAAGAACATCCACATGAAAAGTACACCATAACACAAGATTTTAATGAGGAAACCCAGTGTGGGAAAAACCTCGGTGGGATTTGTGACCCAAAATATTCACTCACTGGCCAATAAGAGAATATTACTTACAATAGGGGCCTGCACATGCAGGAAGGCCAACTACCTAGAGCTCACTGCTCAATGCGAAGTCACACTGACTTACAAATAAGGATTATACTAATCCAATAACTTGCACTGCTTTACAATAGCATCTTCAATGCCAGATTCAGTACCGGTTCCTGCTCTGTTCTTTACATATACCCTTTGACCTATATTTCGCACATTAGGTCTGCCTAATATTTTCCTTCTTACTTCTACATCACTCCTACAAATGTCTACAATGATCTCCTTTATATATAAGAGTCATTTTACAATTTGCCAAGTCAGCTTACAATAATAAACAAAATATTATATAATAAAAATCCTGTCGGCCTCTGTGTCGGTATACTTCTTTTCTTTTGTGCCAGTGCCGATGTCGGTGTCCTGAGTGTAGGTGTTGAGTGTGATTTGCTAATGCCGGTATAATGTCTTTGCCGGTGCCATAGGATTGTAAGGTTGCCATCAATGACAAAACCTTCAATCACATACAATGTCTCATTGGAGTGTGCATATGCCAACAATCTCCCCCTTTGGCATTGATGGCAACACTCATGAGAAATTTCAAAAAGTATCCAAAAATGTGTAGTCCAAAAATGTTACCAAAAATGTGAGAGCTCCCCCTGAGCATATGATTCCTGTGTTTTGAATTTTCTCATCCCACTACTCCCCCTTTGGCATCAATGACAAAGGTTGTCAAGATGTCAGTAGAGTTTGTAGTTTCAACTATCCATAACCTCAACCTTGTAGCTGGGTAGTTATAATCTAAAAAAGATCTCCCAAAATCAATTTTATACTATCCATAAACTTCTTACTATCCTTTATTGCTATCTCAGTTCTCTTCACTGTACCGGTGAGATGCTACAAATGCTCTGCCGGTGTTTTACTTCCCTGTGTTAATGCCTCAGAAATTTCCTTCCGCAGAGATGCTAGATAGTCCAATCTTGGATTTAATTTAGATCTCAAATGTTTTGCCTTATTTATTATTCTTTCTTTCTCTTTTTCCAATTTGAGTAGTTCATCCTCAAAATTTGCTATCTTCTCTTCAAAAACTGATAGTGAATCAGGTGAGTTGACAAAACTATCAGCAAGTTTATTGATCTCATCCTGTACCTTGCTCATTTTCTTGTCAATATCTACAGTCAAAAAGTTTGTTTTACAGGTATCTTTATGCAGATTTTTGTACTCTTTCAATAAATTACATAGTTTCGATAGAAGTGTGTCAAAATCTCTATTACACTTCTTTATTTCCTCATCAAAGAATTTATGTTTTTCAATTTCTACCTTATCCTTCACTGACTCTGTTAGGCCCAATATGGAAAGCTAATGTACTGAGAGGGGAGGGGTGAATCATTACTTCAAAACCTTTCTTCAATAATAACCTTACTGTTATGCATAAACAGAATAGTGCACTAACATAAAATAGAGTTAAAACAAACAGATAACAATCATACATGATTCACTCCATAACTCATATATTTTGGTTATGCAGAAACTCTTGGTTAGAGAGAAAAACTGCGATGGGGATGGCACCCACAACTTCACTACTGCAATAATAAAGATGCTCGGTTAGAGCTACATTTAGCTATTTCTGATAGCTTACCCTGTTAGGAGTAACAAGATCTTTTAGATCTACCTTGCTAAAGGATTTTACAACATTAATTTGAATGCTGCACCTGGTTAGAGGCTTTACAATTTATAGACTTGGTTAGAGTCTTTTACCCTGTTAAAGGTTTCTCTTTCAACTTCACAATATTACAATAAAATCATTACAAACATCTGCAACTTTACATCTAAAATGTTATAGCAGATTCTATGTGCTCAGAATAAGATTACCTTGCTTATAGCATTCCTCGGTAACTCATATAGTAACTTGGTAAACCCTTCTATTTACTCTGTTCTTTGACTGTTCTCTGAAAATATTCTTGGTGACCTCTGTGTCTCTTTAACAGTCTTCCTTCATACATATATGCACACACCTTGTTCTTAATTCATGTTGTATAAATAGATCTCTTAAAACGGTGATCTAATTCATTGCTTCGATCTTATAACTAAAAAAAATATTTCATTGGTTAGATTGACCTCATAATCATACACAATCTTCTAGTGCAATTTCCAATGTAATAATGGTTAGATGTGCCTCGATCTTGTAACACATTTTCATATGCATGTCCAAGTTCAATATATCTGGTAACACATTTCACTCGGTGAATATCAACTCGGTGTGTTAACTTTACTGCTCGATAGCCATAAAAAGATACTTAGTAGACAACTCAGTGTATACTGCGTTCTGTGACTGCTTTCTTCTGTAATCGACTAGACTATGCATACTGACTTCTCTGTTTATACCGACTGCATGATTCGGTAATGCTAACCGACTAGAATATATAGTATGACTTTGAATATAAAAACTAATGGCAACTTGATAAGTAGTAACAGACTCTTCCTTTATTTTCTCAATATTTTCTAAGATATATTTACACAATGTATCCAATTGTCCTAAAGAATCTTTATTATCTATGTTACAGTTGGGAGCTATCACCTTCAAAACTGGTATGGAATCATCAATTGCTTTGTAAGCTTGTGAGCTATAGTGGGTTATTTTCTTGATAGAATCTAATAACACCTCAGTCACATTTGTTGATTTATATGTTGATGATGATCCAACAATCTAAGTACCGGTGGAGGTAACCAAGCTTGTATTGACCTCTAGTAGGTCAGTTTGTGTCTGCATTTCTTTAAGCACTAGTTTTCCTACTTCACTAGTTACCGGTGGCATTGTTTCCTTATGTACCTGTTCGGGTTGATGTTGTTCCGGAGCCTTTCACTTTATTTGTTTCTCTATATGTTGCATTGCCTCAGTCTGTGACTCAGTCTCTACCTTTTTCTCTTTATCTTCTGCTGGTTTCTCAGTTTCCCCTACTACCGGAGGCTCATTAGCCATATCTGACTTATTAGTTGTATCTTTGTCTACTACTATGTTGATCTTCTGAGTATCAACATCCATAGTGTATGGGACTTCAGAATTAGGATTATTATCCTCTACATCCATACTCTCAGTTGCCGGTTGATCTTCAGTAGTTGTTGTTTTCACCGGTGGAGTATTTAAAGAAGGTGGGGGTAAGTTGTCTTTAACTTTGATGCTTGGTGGTCCACCAACTTTACCTTTCCCCTTGTCTCTATCTTTTTGATATACCTTTATAGGTTTGGGATTCTTGTACTCTTCTTGTTTTTCTTTCTCAACCAGGAATATATCCCATCCATCTTCTATTTCCTCTGTCACCTCATTAACTCTTCCTGCCATTAGTGAAATATGTCGGTGTGCAGTAGAGAATACTGACCAGTTTGCTTGAGCAATTAAATCAGCAATTTCTTGTGGAGAATTTACTGGATATACAACAAGTAATTTCTCAATTTTTATTTTCTTATCCAATTATATCACTACCTATCTTCTTGCCTCAAGCCTTTTGAATAATTCATCAGGAATTTCATTGATTACTTCCATCAAAAATTTCTTGTACATATCCATGTGCAATATAACACTATTTTCAACTTGTTCTTTCTCATCAGCTGTTAGAGTGTCATAAATTTTCTCTATATTTTTCAATTTACCTTCCTTTTTGATTTCATTCAGTAATATATCAAGAGGGCCAAGTCTCTTTTTGTCCTCTTCTTCTTCTTGGGTGTCAGTTTCTTCTTTGGTGTGGCCTTTCTTACCGAAGATCTCACAGCTTGTTGCTTTTGCCTTGTCCTCCCAGGTGAAGGTGTGGTTGCCGATGAGGGATCTCTTTTTCTTACAACTCTTTTAAAAGTTGTAGGCATGTCACTTCCTGAAGAAGTACCTACCAGTGATAGGTGAGTTTCAGGTTGTGGAGCTACTAACTCATCCTCTGTTATGTCGGTTTTCTTCAATACATCTTCCTTAATGGCTTTTGCTTGTCTAGACCCTTTCCTTACAACTGCCTCAATCTTTTTCACCCTTTTCTTTGATTGAATTTGTCTTTCAATATTCTCTACACTACCAAATACTTCTTCCTTTGGTTCTCTGGGGGCTTCCAGAAGTGCTTTGGCATATGTTTCAACTATGTGATCATCTGTTTCACATCCCATCTCGGTTACCCAAACTATCCTTGGGATGACCGCTTCCATCCAGATTTCATCTTTCTTGATGACAAAGCATATATCATCTTTGTATTTGTCTACAATTTTCTGAGATAACCTTACTCTTTTCTTCATTTTGGTCTTTAATGCTTGGAAAAAGTCATGAATATTGTTTTCCTTGTTTTCACCCATGTTATTGAATAGTTCAGTCAATTGTTTTCCTACCGGTATGTCATATCCAAGTTCTTTGTAACCTATACTGGGAACCTATTTTGTTATGTGTAGCATTAGGCATACTAATAGATTTCCAAATCTAAAAGTTCATTTCTTGTCCTTCTTGATCTTTCCAAGATTGTCAATTAATTCATCCTTTAACCATTCACATATGTCAATTTTTGCATTATCTGTTACCATATCATAAGCACTCTTAATGCATAAACTTGAAACTAAATTAAGTCTATTAGCATGAGTAGCTTTATAACCTAATATCATACTGATGAATCTCACATTGATAGCTGTTACATCATTAACCCTTAAAGACCTTTTGTCAAATGTTGCACCAGTTAGGTTTATAACTAGGTCATTGGAAACCTTCTTGGTTTTATCTGGTCTCTTACCGGTGGTCAGTAACCCTGTGACAGCTTTCACAGCTTCCTTGGTGATCTTATGGATTGCATCTAACCAGAAAAATTCTCCATGTACCCTGCTTAAAACTATCCTAATCACATCCTTTGGAAATTCAAGAATGCTAAGGATTTCTGTAAATCCTAGGGTCTCAATGATTTTGTGTTCATCTTTAACATTGTCGGTATTATCACATATCATGATTTTATACATGGTTTTAATTTCCTCATCTCCTAACTCTTCAATGTTGCAGTGGATTTACATTCTGGGGTCTTCAGCATAGACGACTCCCTTAGGAATTTGAGAAAAAGCACCTAAGGTATCATCCTTCTTTTCTATCTCGGGAACTAACTGAAATATGGGCCTAGGTCTTTTTATTACTTCAACAACAGTAGGGTTTTCTATGTATTCAATTGTAGAGGTGGATGTCATGATTAAATACCTTTTACTGCCTTGGATGGATGATTGCTTGGAGTGTGCTTGCTTCTTGCTTGAAATGCCTTAGCTCAAAATCTTCGCGCTCTCTAAAAATTTGAAATCTCGGTAAAATGAAATGGAACCAAAACCTTAACTTTATAGTGTCTTTTCACCATCTACCACATTAATTGCATGTCGGTTAAGTATTCACTTAACATTGTTTGCCAGTAATAAGTAATTTTCAACTTCTTATCTCTAACAAAGGGAATAATTAGCACATGTATCAATAGATTGCCAAACCCTCAAGGAAATTTTCTTCAATTTGATGAAGAACTTCCTGCCGGTGGAGCACTGCTCTATCCTTCCGGTGAAGCATCACTCTGTCCTGTCGGTGAAGCATTGGTTTGTTCTACCGGTGGAGGAGTATTCCCAATATTTAGATCAACTTTTCTAATCCATTGTTTTGAGAATTCTTGCTTAACCTCTTCAACTTTTTATTTACCTTTCAAGCTAGAACTTTTATTGTCTACCGGTGTTCCTTTACTTCTACAGAATTTAGCAATATGCCCAATCTTGTTACATGCATAACAAGTTACATTATTCTTCTGAATAGCTTTCCCATAACCTATGTCGGTTTGTGTTCTCCATTGATTAGATAAATGTCCAAATCTTTCAGAAACATAACATCTCACATTCATTCTGCAGTTTTCAGAGTTGTGACCAACTTTGTTGCATTTAGAACATTAACCGGTGGGTGTGTTGATATACTGATAATTTCAAGATCTACATTCATTTTCTCTATGACCATACTTATTACAGGTTAAAGCATTTACCATTGAATTTATAAGCATTAGGTTGTCTTACTGGTTTGCTGTGATCCTGAGTATTTGCAGTACCGGAGCTTTCACGAACTTCAAAGCCAATTCCAGAAGTGTCACCTTTAGGTTTTTGATTCTTTAGCAAAGTGCCAAGTTCCTCTGAGCTTTTCTTGAGTTTTTCTTTGTGTTGATTTGCAGTTTCCAGTTCTCTTTCCAAGATTTCTTTTTGTCTCATCAGTTCATTTGAGTCATTCTGAGTATGCATCAGATCTATCTTCAACATGTCATTTTCATAGCTAAGTCTTGTGTTCTCATTTTCTGCATCACTTAGTCTTCTGGTCAAGTCTTCTTCATTCTTCTTCCTATCCTCAATCTCTTTGCAAAATCTCATAGTCATATCCTGCATTTCATTTTTTGTTGTCATGATCTCTTGTTTCAACTTGCTTATCATATCATTAAGTGATTCCTTTTCATCATTCTCATTTTGCAATTTTTCACAAAGTTCTCTTCTCTTATTTCTTGCAACAGTAAAATTTTCTTGAAGTGCCTGAATGATATCCTGAGCTGCCCTTAAATCATCTTCTAGTTTGATATTTTTCAATTTCTCTGCATCATAGTCTGTAAGAGCTCCTTCAAGTTGCTTCATCAGATTTTCCATCTTTACCAGTGTCAAGATCTTCCTCAAGCTGTTAGGCTTCTGAAAATAGAGGACCAGGCTCTAATACCAATCGTTAGGGGTCCCACAGATACTGAGAGGGGGGGTGTGAATCAGTATCTAACCGGTGAATAGAATTTCTTAACTTAAAACATGCAAAACATAATATAACAATGTACCAGTATGTAAGAAATAATGCAATAAACAGAATCAAGAACATCCACATGAAAAGTACACCATAACATAAGATTTTAATGAGGAAACCTGGTGTGGGAAAAACCTCGGTGGGATTTGTGACCCACAATATTCACTCACTAGCCAATAAGAGAATATTACTTACAATAGGGGCCTACACATGCAGGAAGGCCAACTGCCTAGAGCTCACTGCTCAATGGGAAGTCACACTAACTTACAAATAAGGATTATACTAATCCAATAACTTGTACTGCTTTACAATAGCATCTTCAATGCCAGATTCAGTACCGGTTCCTGCTCTGTTCTTTACATATACCCTTTGACCTATATTTCGCACATTAGGTCTGCCTAATATTTTCCTTCTTACTTCTACATCACTCCTACAAATGTCTACAATGATCTCCTTTATATATAAGAGTCATTTTACAATTTTCCAAGTTGGCTTACAATAATAAACAAAATATTATATAACAAAAATCTTCTCGGCCTCTGTGCCGGTATGCTTCTTTTCTTCTGTGTTGGTGCCGGTTTCGGTGTCCTGAGTACCGGTGTTGAGTGTGATCTGCTAATGCCAGTATAATGTCTTTGTCGGTTCCATAGGAATGCAAGGTTGCCATCAATGACAAAACCTTCAATCACATACAATGTCTCATTGGAGTGTGCATATGCCAACATCTCCTACCTACCCACACCTATTTCCTACCTACCCTTGTTTCTTATTGAGCCACATGTCATGTTTGTGTGCTCACATATCCATATAGCCTTGCCTATATAAGCAGGCTCATATTCATTGTATGGAATGCTTCATGATCCAGTTGATCAGTATTTTCATCTTGATAGAATACGGTTTATTCCTATCATCTATTTTGTTCTCTCTTATTTGTGCTTTCTGTATATGGTGAAAATGGATAACAACAATATTGAAAGACTAAATAGATTCAACCACAAAACCCTAGCCTAACAACAACAAAGATCCACCATAACATATGAATATTACCTAAGACAATGCAAATCAAATGAAATCACAAAGATTATACCATCACATGTCCAATAGGGTTTGGATCTCCATTCTTCCTATCTCCATTGATCTTGCTTGATATATTTGCTCTCAGATTTTATATGTGCACAAGAGCTCAACAAAGAATGGAAATGTGGTTGCAAGTAGGCTTGATTGCATATGCAAGTTCGAAAGTGTAGTCAGGGTTGAATGCATAGTGAGGGTAATCAATTGATTAGGATGCATAGATTGATTAGGGTTGATAATGAAGGAAGTATCCTCTTATATAGAAGACACTATATGAAATGGAGGGATAAGATTGAGAGGTGTAAAAGATAAATGGTCAGCTATGATTAGAGGGTAGGTAAAGAAAATAATAAAATAATGAAAGGGGTAGGTAGTGTAGGAACTAAGAGATGAATGACATGTGTCATAGGTAGAAAAGGCTAATGAATTAATTAAATAAATAAATATTTATTTAATTAATAGAAGAAGTGGGATCAATTAAATAAATAAGATATTTATTTAATTTAGGAAAAGGATAATTTAAATAAATAAATGTATTTATTTAAATGAGAAATAAGCCTAGAAGAGGATAAATGAATTAATTAAATAAATAAAGATTTATTTAATTAATAGAAGAATTAGGCTAAAATAATTAAATAAATAAAGATATTTATTTAATTAGACTGGACAATTTTAGGTGTCTACATTTTGCCCCTCTTTGAGACAATGCAGCTTGTCGCGTTGTTTCAAAGAAGATAAGATGAACTGACACAAAGTTGCCCCAAGATGGGAATGATATGCCCCCTCGAGAGATTGGATGAAAATGTCTAGAAAGATAGCAAAGAATCTCTCGATAAGAAAGAAAGTCTAGAATGGACTGACTGGATAGGATAGAGTGACAAAGTCATGAGATAATGAAGACTGACTCGGGAAACGAGGACTAGGGATAGGGTAGTCTATAAGATAGACTATGAGAGGAAAACATCCTCCTTGTCATCCACACATCCAATAGATCAGAGTGCAGAGAGAGAATAGAGCAGCAGCAGTCAGCAGCGATGGCATTGGTTCACAGATTCGATTGCGCTCGCCGATTTCAAAGGCCAGCAGATGCAGGAGAGTCGGTAAGTATCACAAAACCTCCTTGTACTTTGTTGCAATAAATGTTGTCATTAATGCATGTCAAGGTAGTGTAATAAATGCACTTTAGGTAATGTCAAACGAGGTAAAAATGTTTAGATGCATCTGCGTCATGAATGTGCGCTTATGTCTTCAAGGTCAAATCGGCAGTTATGTGATAAACATATGTTGTCGATTGGATAAGTGCTGAGAGGATACACTCAAGTAGGTCCTCTAGGGAAGACTAGGATAGCTCGAGGCATTTTGTGATGAATAGTGAGTACCAAGACATAGTACTTTGTGATGAACAAGGAGTACTAATATGAGCAGCACTTTGTGATGAACAGGGAGTGCAAATATGAGCAGCACTTTGTGATGAACAGGGAGTGCAAAAACACGTAGTACTTTGTGATGAACAGGGAGTACCACTATGACTAACAAGATTGATTTGCTTGACTGCAGGAGTACTTGCCTATGCTGGAGTCATAGGAGAGATTCCCATCGACTCAGAGGTTACGACTAGAGCTGATATTTGAGGACAGAGCCGCGATTGAGGTTATGGGTCTGCGATTTATTCTGTATGTACCTGAGTTTCGGACGAACATGAGATTTTTGACTGTGTTGGCTGAGAGATGGCACTCAGAGACTTGTAGTTTGCATTTGCCAATGGGTGAGATGACAATCACCCTAGAGGATGTATATGGTGAAAATGGATAAGAACAATATTGAAAGACTAAATAGGTTCAACCACAAAACCCTAGCCTAACAACAACAAAGATCCACCATAACATATGAATATTACCTAAGACAATGCAAATCAAATGAAATCACAAAGATTATACCATCACATATCTAATAGGGTTTGGATCTCCATTCTTCCTATCTCCATTGATCTTGCTTGATATATTTGCTCTCAGATTTTATATGTGCACAAGAGCTCAACAAAGAACGAAAATGTGGTTACAAGTAGACTTGATTGCATATGCAAGTTCGAAAGCATAGTTGGGGCTGAATGCATAGTGAGGGTTTGATAATGAAGGAAGCATCTCCTTATATAGAAGACACTATATGAAATAAGATTGAGAGGTGTAAAAGAGGTCGGCTATGATTAGAGGGTAGGTAGAGGAAATAATAAAATAATGAGAGGGGTAGGTAGTGTAGGAGTTAAGAGATGAATGACAGGTGTCATAGGTAGAAAATGTTAATGAATTAATTAAATAAATAAAGATTTATTTAATTAATAGAAGAAGTGGGATCAATTAAATAAATAAAAGTATTTATTTAATTTAGGAAAAGCACAATTTAAATAAATAAATATATTTATTTAAATGAGAAATAAGGCTAGAAGAGGATAAATTAATTAATTAAATAAATAAAGATTTATTCAATTAATAGAAGAATTAGGTTTAAAGTAATTAAATAAATAAAGATATTTATTTAATTAGACATGACAATTTTAGGTGTCTACATTTTGCCCCTCTTTGAGACAATGCAGCTTGTCATGTTGTTTCAAAGAAGATAATATGAACTGATACAAAGTTACCCCAAGATGGGAATGATATGCCCCCTCGAGAGATTGGATGAAAATGTCTAGAAAGATCGCAGACAATCTCTCGATAAGAAAGATGAGATAGAATGGACTGACCAAATAAAGTGACAGAGTCACGGGATAATGAAGACTGACACGGGAGACCCGGGTTAGGGCTAGGGCAGTCTATAAAATAGACCATGAGGGGAAAACATCCTCATTGTCATCCACACATCCAAGAGATCTGAGTGCAGAGAGAAAATAGAGCAGCAGTAATCAGCAGCGATGGCATTGGTGCACAGATTTGATCGCGTTCGCCGATTTCAGAGGTCAGCAGATGCAAGAGAGCTGGTAGGTACCACAAAACCTCCTTGTACTTTGGTGCATTAAATGTTGTCATAAATGCATGCTAGGTAGGGAAATAAATGCACATTACGTATGTCTAGAAAATAAATGTCAAGCGGGGTAAAAATGTCAAGGCACGTTTGGGTAGGCTAGGCGCGTTTATGTCTTCAATGTCAAATCACCAGTTCTATGATGAACATACGCTATCGACTGGATAAGCTGCTGAGAGGATACACTCAAGCTAACAATTTTGTGATAGAACATACGTTGCCAATTAGGAAACTACTTAAGAGGATACACTCAAGAAGAGGCACTAGGATAGGATAGATCGAGGCACTTTGTGATGAATAGGGAGTATCAAGACAGAGTACTTTGTGATGAATGGGGAGTACTAAAAAATGAGCAACACTTTGTGATGAACAGGGAGTGCAAAAACGTAGTACTTTGTGATGAATAGGGAGTACCACTAGGATAGAAAGCAACACTTTGTGATGAACAATGAGTGTCACTAGGATAGAAGCAACACTTTGTGATGAACAGTGAGTGTCACTAGAATAGAAGCAACACTTTGTGATGAATAGTGAGTGTCACCTTGACAGAGCACCATTTGATAGATACAAGCACTAGGATAAAAAAGCAACATTTTGTGATTAATAGTGAATGCCACTTTAACTGACATAGTTGATTTGCTTGACTGCAGGAGTACCTAACTATGCTGGAGTCACAGGAGAGATTCCCATCGACTCAAAGGTTATGACCGGAGCTGACATTTGAGGACCAAGCTGCCATTAAGGTTATAGGTTTGAGATTTATTTTGTATGTGCCTGAGTTTTGGGTGAACATGGGTTTACTGACTGCACTTGTTGAGAGATGACACTCTGAGACATGCACATTCCATTTGCCAATGGGTGAGATGACAGTCACCTTAGAGGATGTGTATAGGATACTGAGGATACCGATCGTTGGGGAGTTAGTTCCTTGCGATCGAGACGGAGATAGGGATGCACTAGGACGAGTGTTTCAGGATCCAAGACTGGAGATGAGGGCTCAACACGTAGCTTGGGATACCATGACATGGACAGGATTAGCACTACCAGCAGTGTTGGCAGGAGTGATCAGTGGGTTCCTCTGTCTGGATAGGGCGACATGAGGATTGGTTGTGGGATGGGGGAGGACTTTAGAGAGGGATACAACTAGACTCAATAGATAGCTGAGGGATACTGAGCGGGATAGGGATCAGACTACTCAGCATTACACAGAGGTTTAGACATCACTAAGGGAAGGGAGGCATGCAACAAAGGACACAAGAGTTGGATACGCCTTTGTTTTGCAGGCCAAGGAGGAGATAGGTGACCGGAGAGACCTATACTATGGAGCAATGCCACCAAAGTAGCGGGCTAGGAGCTTCCAGAGACCATCACAGACATCGACGACCACTGGAGGGAGGGATAGGAGATAGGTGTCGAGCGGTGGGGTCATGGGTCCTCCACCACCACTAGACAGAGGGGATATGAGAGATGATCCTAGGGCAGGTCCTTCCACGGCTCAAACTTCATTGAGGCTAGGCGGCTCCAAGGGAGGGAGTTCATCATAGCCTTAGAGGGCTCCCTATGTATCAGTTTTGTACCATTTTGTATGATGACACCTTTGGGTGATTGTAGCCATATGTATTTTGACATCATTGTATCATGACACTTATGATTTTTAGATATATATGAGATGATTCATCTTTGCGGTAGCTATATGCATGTGTATCTATGTGATGAGATGTTCTTATGTGATGCTTATGATATGGATGCAAATATGTACATGATGGAATGCAATATATTTTTGTTCTTTTATGTTTTATATGTTATGCAAATGCAAATGTGAATGTATGAAATGCAGATGAATATGATAATGCAAATGACTATTTACATGATAAAAATGTAAAATGTGCTAACATGTGTTGTGTGCAGGATGTGATGCATTTGTGATATCTATATGTATGTATGAAATGCTAATATGTGGTAATGAAGGTGCAAACTACATGAAATGCAAATATTTTTGGTGTGTCATTATACTCAGTCATATGATAGTAGGCTACACGAACTCAAGAAGGACTATGGAGGTCAATCAAGAAATTGGGATGGAAGATAGAAGATATGAAAGTGAAAGAGCTTCTTGTGCGTTATCATCATTGAGCTTTATTATGGCAAAATAGGTTATGACAATCGAGGCATATGTTTGACCCAGAAAGTCATTGTACCTATTTGCATGGAGATCAGACAGTCTCAAACAAGGAATGCCCCAGTTCACACTAGACTCACAGTGTCCTCATATCCTTGGACA
This sequence comes from Cryptomeria japonica, assembly GCF_030272615.1. Lineage (NCBI taxonomy): Eukaryota > Viridiplantae > Streptophyta > Pinopsida > Cupressales > Cupressaceae > Cryptomeria > Cryptomeria japonica. The sequence continues at coordinate 429,766,101 of NC_081412.1, read as the reverse complement.
AGTCATAGCATTACTAAGTGACAATCCACAGACAACAAAGAAAAAAATAGGTGACGATACCCCATCCTCGCCTTTCTAGTCAAAGACATCCTAGAGATAAAATCTCTAGTCAGAGACATCCTGGAAAAGCTAAAAGACATGTCACCAGAAAATTAAAATAAAAAAAAAACCAAGACTCGACACCAACATCCACTGTAGTCCTCAAGTTTAGTGTCTCTTGTCACTTGTATAAGTCTTATTTGATTGTGGTCACAATGTTTACTTTCACAAAAAAGATAGATAGCACTGAACCATAATGTTGTCTGAGTCTATTGAAAGATTTGATTTGTTGAAGCCATTGTTGTTGTTGTGTCTCATCTGAAACTGACTGAATCCATGAAACCGATACTTTATTGCGGAGAAGACGAAACTTTATTGCAGATGTGTGATGCAAATGCTGCTTTATTGTGGATTGTGCACAGATAGACTGAAGAAAACTGGAAGAAATTGTACTCCTTGAGACATGTGATGCTCTCAGTTCCACACCCATCACTAGACGTAGGATTTGCCTTAGCCACAGATAGGAGTTGATTTATTATGGATGGAAAGGGGTGAAAAGGAGGGATTATTATGAATGGCTAACCAATCTTGGGTAGATTAATAACAAGCCATGATGGGAATGGATAAGCTTATTATGAATGGATAGGTTGTGAGTGTGTGCAAAGTGAAAGGATGAAATGAAATCATGAAGGAGGGAGGAGCATTGTCTCTATGCATGGCGCTAGTGACCCATTTTTCACCATGGTACTTTCCCAGGGCGCCACCGAAGTGGTTTTCACAGTTGGATGAAATGTTTTTCTTTACTTTTTTGATTTTTTGATTTTTTTTGTATTTTTGATAATTTTTTGATTTTTTTTTTTTTTTTAAAATTTTTTTTTGTATTTTTGAAATGGGATACTCAGAAGAGCTATGTGTAAAACCTGCGGAGGTGCATGCTATTGATATAATCCTCCAAAGGTTCACCCTCTGTGGTTGAGAGCTGATATGAACCGAATCCATAGGTTGTTGTAATGATGTAAGGACCAAGCCAATTTGGTTCGAACTTGCCCTTCTTCTCTTTGTCTTGCTGATTTTTAGGATTTTCTCTGAGAACTAAGTCACCCACCTCAAATGTGTGAGGATTGACTTTATGATTGTAGTTGCGATGTTCCTTGACTGAATGATGTGTAGCTTGAGTGACTGTCTTCCTTGATAAAGGAACTGAGATAGAATTACTAGCGTGTGGACTACACAGGCTCGTATGTGTGTCACCTGAAGAAGTTTGGGCATCCCTAATAACAAAGTCCTTCAAGGAGGCTCTATTAAAGGTCCATGATGTATCGCCAGAAGGGAAAGGATGTATGGAACAAGTATATGAGTGATGAAGGCTTATGATTGCAAAAAGAAGTGAAAGTAGGATAGCATGATGGAGATTTAGGATCAACAAGTATGCTTTTTGACTTTAAATTTTATAACTTTTGCCCCCAGTTATTTGGATATTAGGGGAGATCATCTCTTGCTCTTTTTCTTTCATAGTCCAATAGCTTTTGATTTTGATTTGGACTAAAGGACTTCTCTTTATTTTTGACTTTTAGATTTTTCTTTTCAAAGCTTGAATCTTGATTCCCAATGAGTAAGGGCTTTTGTGATTCTTGTTGATCCAAGTCTAGAAGTGGAGTGGAAATGGAATGAGTGGATGAAATGGTAAAGCTATGTGAGTTCTCAAGAGGGTTGGCGATACGCTTAATAGATTCTTTGTTGGAACCACTCTTAGGATTATTGATATCAAGAGATGTTTGCACCGCTAGAGGAGATTTGCATTCAGACTTAGTAGCCACAACGCTAGGTGGTTCACACCCAATTCCTTGGCATTGCAAATTGTTTATAGATTGTTCCTGTTGACTGAATGTCTTAGGAGATAGTGGGAGTTGATCAACATGAAAGATATACTCACCACATCCCATATCTTTAATCTTGAAGTTTTCTTTGAGCTCTGCTTGCTTTGATGTAGAAGGTTTCAAGGATTCTGGATCCACATATGCTGATGAAGGAATAGCTTCTCGATTGACTAGGATTGTTATTTCTAATCGAGGTTGCAAATTGTTGCAATATATGAATGGATTTGGATCTGCTTTGACAGTCACTTCAACTCCATTGTGTGGAAACTTGATATATCGATGATATGTAGATGGTACTGTGCTCATCTCATGAATCCAAGGACGTCCTAGCAATATGTTGTATGTGAGCTTTAGATCAAGGACTTGACAAATGACATCTTTTGTAACTGGCCCAACTCTGAGAGGTAAGGTGATTGTTCCTTTGGATGAACTCTCTTCATCATAATATGCCTTTATAGTGATTTTGTTTGTAGAATTCACAGTCTTTTCAGAATATCCCAATTGTTTGATAGTGCTCAATGTACAAATGTTTAGACTTGCTCCTCCATCTATCAGGACTCATTTTATTCTATGTTTGTGTAGGAAGGATTCAATGTGTAAAGGTGCATTATGTGGTTGACTTATGGAGGTGTCGTCAGCTTCTATGAATGTAAGGGACTTTGAAACGGAAAGGAATCCCACCATGGCTTGAAACTGGTCCACATTCAGATCAATGGGGACGGCAGTGTCTCTCAAGAATTTATCAAGAATGGCTTTATGTGCATGGGATATGCGTAAGAGCTCAAGGATGGAGATGAGCATGGGTGTCTTCCCTAACTCTTCTACAAGGTCATACTCAAGCTTGGTCGATGAGGAAGCGGTATTTTTAGCTGGAGCACCTTGCAAAGTGAATTTACCTCGATGAGTTGTGACATTACATTTAGAGGTAGGTTCAGATGAAGATCCAATTCCTTTCAGGAGGATCTTGGGTCTTTGGGTAGAATTCTCAGGTTTTTTGTCCTTGATGATAGTGGTGGAGATATAATTGTCCATTGAAATGTGATTGATAGTTGAATCATAGTTATAGAATGCTCTGGTATAGTTGATTTGGTCATCTATGGCTTTAGACTTTCCATTGTCATATTTTGGGAATGGTTCCTTAAACATTTCATGTTCTTGGTTGGATGAGTGTCCTTGAATTTCAATGTCACCTCTATCAATGAGATCTTGTATGATGTTTTTCAGCCAATGACAATTTCCTATCTTATGACCCTTTCTCTTATGAAATTCACAATATTCATCATCATTCCACCAATTTGGTTTAACCTTTGGTTCATATGGAGGAAAATCTAGAATAGTGATTACTTTGTTTGCCACTAGTTTCTTGAAAACTAACTCAAGTGGTTCTCCCAATGGAGTGTACTTCCTTCATGACTTTGAAGTTGTTTGAGTATTCACTTGATTGTTTGTAGAGCTTGATCTAGAAAAAATGATTTTTGGTCGTATTGTATTGGCATCAACAACACCATCATTGACTATGTTCTTGTTTTTGTTCCAAAATCTTGGCTTATCTTTTCCTTTAAAGTCATCTTTGTTTTCTTTGAATATTTTGATGACTCCTTGTTCAATTAGGACCTTCTCTGTTGCTAAGCCTTTTTTAATGACGTCCTTGAAGGCGAACAAACAAGCTTTTCTTAAGTCATAACCAATGTCTTTGTTAACATTTTGGGTGAACATTTCTACCATTTGTTTTTGTGGAATTTCACAAGAGCATCTGCTAGCTAGATTCCTCCATCTTTGTAAAAATAATGAAAAAGACTCTCCATCTTTTTGCTTGGTGTTGCACAAAGTAGTGACTGATATGTCTATCTCTATGTTGTATGAGAAATGTTGGATAAATGCCTCTACTAAGTCACCCCATGACTTAATACCAGGTGGAAGTTGGGAGAACCATTCCATAGCTTGATCATGTAAGCTTTGTGGGAATAATCTCATCAAATATGTCTCTTCTACTACTACCTCAATGCAATCTATGAAAAACTGTCTTATATGTGCCTTAGGATCCCATTTGCCTCTATACTTATCAAACTTAGGTGTCATAAACTATGTAGGAAATGGAGGCATTGGAATGCTTTTGTCAAATGGATAGGGACATATGTCTCTCATTGTGTAAGTTGGTTTTGGTGTATTTATGTCCTCCATTTTCTTTTGTAAGTCCTTAATTTGTTGTTCCAAATTGTTCTTTGGTGGAGACCGACTTCTTGGACCATATCCCATGCATGAGCCACTGGGTGGAGGAGGAGCATGTTGCATATATGGATGGTATTGATCATACACATGTTCATATGGAGGAGGTCTATAATGATAATGCATATGCATATAAGGACCACTTGGTATAGAGTCATGGTGAGGAATGGAATATCTACTTTGTCCATGTATACCATACTCTATAGGCATGTCATGAGTTTGTTCTAGTGTGTTTCCCCCAAATTTGACGCAGGGTTTCCTTGTGTCCAAATTTTGAGCATGCCTTTGAATATCCAATTGCTTTGGTGGTTGATCCTTAGCATTGGTATGTGATTGAGCATATTTTTCTGCATAAAACTTCCATAATGGTCTGCGAAGGTGAGTATCATATGCTTGACCATGTGTGTATGAGACCTCTGGTTTTTGAAACAAAGATGATGGTGATTCAGGCACAAGATGTGGTCCTCTATTGCCTCCACTATTAGGCCTCCTTTGAACCATGTTGAGGTGAGGTTGTTGCAAAGGTCGATTTTCCATTATTTGAGACATGTCAAAATCATGAGGTATCTTGGCTCCACTTTGTGCCATCATTTGTAAGAAGTATTGTCTATCTCTTCTCATTATTTCCTCAACCAATCTATTGAAATGGGGATCCATAATGGTGTCTTCCACTTCTGCTGAATGTACGGAAAAGTTGTCCATATTGTCATTGTGTGTATCATTGTTGTTTGTAGTGTCCATGTGCTCAACATTTGGAATGTTTCTATAGGCATCCATGTCAGGTAATGTAGTATGATCGGAATTGAAAAAGATATCATTGTCAAACTCATAGGAACTCATGTTTGCAGACTCTTGAGCCTCTTTAGTTTCTCTTCTAGATTTTTGGGAATGGGTTTCAACCATGAACTAGGTATTGACCAAGATGTTTGAGACTAGATGAAAATGGAAAGAGTATGGAAGACCAAGAGTTGGATGGAATGTGTATGAATCTGAGGTTTACTTGCAATGTCCAAAGTGTAAGACCAAGTATGTATGTAGTAGAGTAGGTGTGGCTTCCAAAGAGATGATAGTTTCTCTTGATGAGTTAAGTTGACCTTGACTCTAAGTAAGACCAAATGAGACCCAAAGGTGATAGACCTTGATGAGGGACCACTTAGCAAAATGTTGTTGTATGCAGTGTGTTGACAAAGTATGATGAGGACAAGCAAGTGACCTTTTGACTCAAGTTTAGACAAATGTGAATGTAATGTAAAATGTAAAGCAATGATGGGCTTTGTAAGACCCAAAGACAGGTTGAATGCTTGATGAAAACCCCAGAGAGATAACCTAGGAAGCTCAATAAGTCTGAAACTGATTGTTCTTGTTTGCTGAATTATGAAAGTTTTCAATCCTGAACACAGACGTGTCTGTATACTTCACAGATGTGCTTAAAGGACATAGACGTTATTCTGTTAGACACATACACATTTCTGAGATGCTACAATGTTGCTCAAAAGACACAAATGCGTTATGATGACACAGATGTGGGTCTGTCAGACACAGACGCATTTCTGAGATGTTACAATGTTGCTCAAAAGACACAGACGTGTTTTTGCCTTTCACAGACGCGTTTAGATGACACAGATGCGGGTCTGTCAGACATAGACGTGTTTCTACAAACTTTGTGTAATCTTTCCAATCTGTGAAGTTGCTTGTTGTGACCAAATCTGAATGTTTGACTATTTTTCGTGACAAGAGGACACAGTGTTGATGAGGACTCAATGTTTGCAAGTGTTTAGACTCCAAAATGACTCAAAAACAAGTGTGTTGTTTGATGTAAAATTGTTTGGCATACACTTGAAGACACAAAAGACACAATGTTTTGATGTTTGGTCTTGAATGTTTGATTTTTCAAAATAAGTCAAGCACAATTCTTATGGCTGGCCAAGACAATAGTTGTTGATCCCACATGGAGTTTCCCCCCAGGCTACGCTATTCAAAGCAGATACTTAGATGCTTGACCCCATTGGCTCCACCCTCGGCACTCACTTCTTGGGGCAGCCAAGCATCAGTCCCCATGAAAACTCCTCGTGGCAAACTTTGTATCTCTACTAAGAACCATATGTGTGTGGGCTGCTACCAGAGGTCCAATCTCCTGCCCCAACAACTAGAAGGATTTTGGCTTCTAAAACAAAAAGGTGCTAGTAAGGGCATCCGCTCGTGTGGCCATACATGCGGCACTTTCAGCTCTATAAATATAGAAGGCTCCTTGCTAGTAGGGGTTGCGCCCTACAACTGATCAAATAAATTTGATCAAACGGGTTTATGGGGAGACATAGTGTCAGTATGAACTAATCAGCACACGTTATCCATCATTTTCACCATGGATACAATTATTTATAGTGGTTTGGAAGAATGTGGCTTTTCATTTGCTACCACTTGGGTTGTTCTCTCCTCACTAGTAGTCCTAATGACCACACGGGGAGACAGGCCCTCTAAAGATTAAACAAAAAGAGCCTATTGCCCAAGACACAAAAGACATTGGTTCAATTTTAGTGCACCAATTGAAGTGTTTGATAATCTATGAAAACAAGGCACACAATAAAGATAAAAAAAAAATCCTTGTCAAGGTCCTGCAACAAAGATTTATTAGTAGTTTGGATTGTTTCAAATGATCACCCCTTCTTGCAAGCACACAAGTTAGGTAAATTTTAGATCCAAAAGACTTTGTGAAATAGGGGCCTTCAACAATGTATTTTGTTGACCAATTCAAAGATCTGATTCATCATAAAAAAAGGTCACCTGTAAAATTTCAAGAGATTTCCAGAAATGTAAGAAAATCCAAAATATTTGCTCCAAAAATTGATTTTTTATGAAAAATCATAAAAAATTCATATAAAATGCAAAATCGATCCAAAAAATCTAAAATTTTTACTGGACAATCTTGATGGTCTTCCAAACCTGCATAAAACAATTTCTACAACAAATCCAAGCAGTTTGTGAGATATGAGTAAAATAATGCAAAACCCTAATTTTCAAAGATCCAATTTTTGAGGAATTATTTTGCATCAAATTTAAAATCACAAAGAATAGATCCTATGTATAATTCTGAGATATTTCCAAAAATGTAAGAAAATCCAAAAAATTCGCTAATTTTCTCTCAAAATTAATTTTTTATGAAAAATAATAAATAATTCATATAAAATGAACCTTTGATCCAAAAAATCTAACATTTTTATTGAACACTTTTGATAATTTTTTTGACATGCAACAAAAATTTGATGCCAAAATTCGAGGTCTTTTGTGAGATCAGATCAAAATAAGGAAAAACCCTAATTTTTAAAGATCTAATTTTTAGGGAAATATTTTACATCAAAATTAAAATCACAAAGAATAGATCCTATGTATAATTATGTGATATTTCCGAAAATGTAAGAAAATCTAAAAAATTCACTCATTTGCTCTCAAAATTAATTTTTAATGAAAATTCATAAAAAATTCATAGAAAATTAAAATATGCTCCAATAGATCTGAATTTTTCTTTGAGAGCTCTTGATACTTTCTTCAACTTGAAAAAAAACATTTGGTGCAAAATTTCCAATCCGTTTGTGAGATATGATCAAATCTCTCCAAGATCTTGATTTTGTGTCCAAAACCCTAGCTGCACAAGGTTATTCTCCAAATTGTTTTACAAAACAGCAATATAGGGTTAGAAAAACCTACAAAAAACATAGATCTAACAAAAATCCATGTCCCACCAGGCATGCCAAAATGTATATGGTGAAAATGGATAACAACAATGTTGAAAGACTAAATAGATTCAACCACAAAACCCTAGCCTAACAACAACAAAGATCCACCATAACATATGAAGATTACCTAAGGCAATGCAAATCAAATGAAATCACAAAGATTATACCATCACATGTCCAATAGGGTTTGGATCTCCATTCTTCCTATCTCCATTGATCTTGCTTGATATATTTGCTCTAAGATTTTATATGTGCACAAGAGTTCAATAAAGAACGGAAATGTGGTTGCAAGTAGGCTTGATTGCATATGCAAGTTCGAAAGCGTAGTCGGGGTTGAATGCATAGTGAGAGTAATCAATTGATTAGGATGCATAGATTGATTAGGGTTGATAATGAAGGAAGTATCCTCTTATATAGAAGACACTATATGAAATGGAGGGATAAGATTGAGAGGTGTAAGAGATAAATGGTCGGCTATGATTAGAGGGTAGGTAAAGAAAATAATAAAATAATGAAAGGGGTAGGTAGTGTAGGAACTAAGAGATGAATGACATGTGTCATAGGTAGAAAAGGCTAATGAATTAATTAAATAAATAAATATTTATTTAATTAATAGAAGAAGTGGGATCAATTAAATAAATAAGATATTTATTTAATTTAGGAAAAAGATAATTTAAATAAATAAATGTATTTATTTAAATGAGAAATAAGGCTAGAAGAGGATAAATGAATTAATTAAATAAATAAAGATTTATTTAATTAATAGAAGAATTAGGCTAAAATAATTAAATAAATAAAGATATTTATTTAATTAGACTGGACAATTTTAGGTGTCTACATTTTCCATTGCCTCTTGATCATGGCAAAATCTCACATGGTATCAGAGCCATTAGAATGTCATTGGTTTGTCAATTGAGAGAAATTTGGGGTTTCCTTTTTGGAGCTTTCTATTGCATGTTATTATTGGAGCTTGTTGGGTTAGATCCGAGGTCACCATTGGATTGAGGAGGTTCGCGAAAGTAAGAATCACCTTTTATTTCATCCAAATCCGACATCCGAGGCCAAATCTAGAGTCGTTTGAAGGTGGACGGTGGTGATTTGTCTCGACACCGATTTGCAATTTTGGAGCATTTTTGGCCAAATCTGTCATCGCCATTGCGCTCAGAAGGCCCAAAAATCTCAAGATCGATTGTCAATTCGTCGAAATCGGCCTCCGTTACCCTGAGTTGAAAAAATCTCCCCTCCTAGCTCGTCGTACGGACTTGCAGGTACAGGTCTAAGAAAAAAAAAATTATTTTATTTTTGGGAAATAAAAAATATATAAAAATCAATTTTTTTGTTTTAAAGGGGGGGGGGGGGGGTCACTACAGTACTGCGGGTAACTGTAGGCACTGCGGGCTCGCAATGTACTTGCGGGTGACCACAGTCACTGCGTCCCCGCAGTGTACTTGCGATGGTCCCGCAGTTGTCTATGGGCCCCTCCCCATATGGGGGTGGGGCACATTGTGTTTTTTTTTTAAGAATTTAAATTTTTTTGATAAATTAAAAAGAAAAATTTCTTATTTTTTTATATAAGTTTTTTTAAATAAAAAAATAAAACTTTTTATAGTTTTTTTTCCTTTAATAATTCTTATTAAAGTTTTTTTTTATTTTTTCAAAAAAAAATGCTATCGCCTTTTTTATTTTATTTTTCTTTATTTTTTAATAAAAAAAATTTTGCATGGCCTTTAATAAATTGTTTTTATTTAGATTTTTAAAATCTTTTAAAAACACAAACATCATTTAATAAGTCAAATTGGGAACACTTTTTTTCTTGTCACTCATACCTATCTTGCAATGCTTCCAACCGGCAGTCAAAGGGGGGGGGGGGGGGGGGGGGGGGTTGATTCACTCCTTTATATCTCTTGGCCTCATCCCAATCGAAGGCATCTTTTTATGCAGTATTCTACAAGGCTTCTTGGTGGCATCATTTTCATGTTTCCAGATTTACACTATCATGTTGTATGCTCTTGCATGAGCAATGTTGTACTCGCACTATCATAAAGTGCCACACCTCTTTGTATCTTGTCATTGTTGACATATTTGATGTAATCCTCTTGTACTGGTAGATTAGGAATATCTTGTGAGACTTGGTGCATGGCTCCAGTTGAGACTTAGATTGTACACACTTGTGCATCTCCCATGAGACTTTGATTGTACCAGTAATTCTGCTATTTCTGAGTATCCAGATGATGCTCACATCAGGTTGTCTCCATGCCTGATCTTCATTTTATTGCAGTGAGTGATTCATCGTCATCGACTTGGTACCCAGTTTTGTCACACTTTGACATTATTGGTGCAGCATTGGCTCTCTTTCTTCCTTATGGGGAGGTATTTTGGTCATCATCATTGGACCATATTTGCAGGAGATTCGACATTGAGGGGGGGCTTCATGGTCTCTTCTTCTCTCTTATGGGGGGGACACAGTTTTGTTCTTCTCATTCATCATTGAGAGCATTGTGTGCTTTCATCATCTCTCTTTTGGGGGGGAGTTTTTTCCCATTGGGTTTTTCTCTTTCTTCGTTTATGGGAGATTGCATTTGCATATTGTACATGGGTACCTATCATGGCCTAGTAGCCGAGACCCATCTTGCATTGATTAGTTGCATTATAGACTTTAGGGCATTCCCCTAAGTTGCACTTAAGGGGGGGTGTTGGTGTAAATAATTATTCATCATGGATATTATTATACCTTACTTAAATTTACTTAGGTACATGCATTTCATAGTAGTTTGGGTATGAGACACTTGGGTGTTTGTGCCACATTGTGATAGTGTGTGTAGGAGAATTTCCACCTTTTATGGTATGATCTTGTTGTTACACTCCACATTCGGTGGGTGATCCACCTCATGTGGAATATTATATTGTTTCTCCTACCTACCCACACCTATTTTCTACCTACCCTTATTTCTTATTGAGCCACATGTCATGTTTGTGTACTCACATATCCATATAGCCTTGCCTATATAAGTAGGCTCATATTCATTGTATAGAATGCTTCATGATCTAGTTGATCGGTATTTTCATCTTGATAGAATACAGTTTATTCCTATCATCTATTTTGTTCTCTCTTATTTGTGCTTTCCATTGCCTCTTGATCTTGGCAAAATCTCACAAAGATGTTAGAAGATTTATTAGAGCCCAGGATATAAAATCTCATAACATGTTATCAACAACTAAATAAATTAAACCTATGAGTTATCAATTAAATTTAGTTATATCAATGATATATACATTTAGAAATAAGATCAAGTATGCATAATGGAGGTCAAATCATCAATAGAGGGTGTACTTCCCTATTTTTACCTAACTTGTTTTCCCACTATGAAAGAATAGATACATGTTACATTACTAATTCATCATGATTAACATTTAAGCATGTGGTGTAAAATGTGGCTCCCACAAGGGTTGAGCCCAACATCCTAATATGTCAATATGACTTCCTTGAATAGGCCCAACATCCTAATATGTCAATATGACTTCCTTGAATAGGGACACATCATTCACAACAACGAACTTTTAAGATCACTACCATAAATTATGTTCCTATGTCCAAGGGAACCATACCCACATATCAAAATCCATTCAATGCCTCATTTACAAGGCATTCAAGAATAGTCATGGTAGAAACCAAAGCATAGTGGCAATATGACAGTGAGATTATATAGTCACAGAAGAGCAGTAAAATAAAATATCCAGTTAGTACTAGCCATATAAAGAAAGAACCAAGTGAGCACAAAGTTTCTATTAGTAGTCATAAACTTGTATTTACATTTGAGAAGCACATAGAGACAAATGGAAAAGGTTGCAATCATAATGATAACCATAAAAGTCTTTGACAATAGCAGTCCTAGGCACGGATAACAATTACAATAGCTACAAAGAATTTTGAGACATAAAGCTTCAAGATTTATAGGTTGTAGCACTTAGAAGATGAAAAGCATTCATTAAGACAAAACCTCATAGGAAACATTTGGATAGTTTGCAGATTTAAGGACACTATCGACTTGATTTGACAGTCCCAAGGAGAAATTTATGCTCAAGGCTATTACCAAAGGGCATGAATATCCCTAATTGAGATAGTCATAGTCAAGTATTTAAATTTTAAGGCAGCCAAAAGGTCACAAGGTACAATGATTTTATTCCAGTAACAACAATGAATCATAAGTTTCAAGCAGGTACAATGACCATATAAAGATAATTAGAAGACAAGTTCTAAGGTTACAATGCATAGTGAAACATAATCATCAAAGGGCAATCATAGATTTATCAAAGATATTTTTATAAATATAGCAAAAGGATGGTGTTATTGCAAAGATCACTAGACCAAATAGTGGTTATTATTGACAGTCTGCATCATTGGTAGTGAGAGAAGAAATAACAATTAATCCTTGTCAAAATAAAGTTCATACATAACAAATACAACTTTATAGACTATCAAATTAATCAGTCACAATGGCAGCTAGAGATTAATAGTATTGTAATGGAAAACAGATTGTGTTGTCACATCAGCCTTGTGCGCGTGAAGGATCTTGCATGAAGGAGATTGATCCTATCTACCTTGGGAATGTGCGAAGTCTCTGTAAATGGTGGAGAACGCGTGATGGGTTATTAGCCTCCAAGAAGCGGTGAAGAACGAACGTTGGAGAGCGTCTTGAGATCTATTCAAGACTGTTGTAATCAATGCAATATGTTCAATGGTTAGGATTGAATCGACTGAATTGCTTAACCTAAATGTTTTGGGTTTAGAGTTTATGCTACTGACCTATCTGTTTCCTATAAGGTCGATGTTGTTTTTCATGTTGAGGTTGTTGGCAAATGTTGTGTGTGTATCTAAGTGCAGAGATATGTGATTCTTGCTAGACCAGATAAGAGAGCGGACTTCAAAAGGGTTCAAAGAACAGATTGTGGGTATTCATCCCCACCATGGTTTTTCCCAATTGGGTTTCCACATGAAAAATATGTGTGTTATGTGTGATGCTTTGTTATTCTCTATCAAGCGGTAAAGCATGTTGACCAGTAAGTCTTTACATTTTTGTTGGTGTATTACTAGTGTATGCATATGGGTGAAGTGTAAATAAGATGTTAGACTGTGTGGAAAGCTAAGAGTTACCGGTTTATGTCAGTCAATTTCTTACTATGTTTAACTGGTAGTAATCTGGTTTAGACTGGTGATATTGCTTACCAGTCAAGTGTAGTGTTCTCAGTCAAACCGGTTCAAGGAAAAGTGTTTTTCTCAGTACTGATTCACCCCCCCCCTCTCAATACCGGTTTGGTACTAACTATTCATCATTGATTCATCAATTGGTATTAGAGCATCCTCCAGGTCCTCTGTGTGGTAAGCTTAACCACTTGAGTTAAAGATCCTACTCTAATGATGAAGAGGGAAGGTCCAAAGTTCAATAGAGACAACTTTAAAATATGGAAGGACAAAATGAAGATATACATCAGAAGCATGGGTGCTCAACACTGGAGCTATCTTGAGAATGCTTATGTTATCCCTACCGATACTCTCACCGATGATCAAAAGAGAGAGATTTAGGAGAATGGGCAAGTCATGGAAGCCCTAATCAGCAATTTATCTAACATTGAGTTTATTGATGTTCAGGATAAAGAGAATCCTAAAGAAGTGTGGGATGCCCTTGATAATATCTATGGCGGTGATGAGCATGTGAAACAAGCTAAGGAAGAAAGCCTTAGGGGAAAGTTTGAATACATGCGGATGGTTGAAGGAGAGACCATTCAACAATATGGAATAAGAATCAAAACTATTGTTGGAGATATCAAGAGTGCAGGTGGTAAAATGGAAGATTCCACTGTTGTTAGCAAATTTTTGAGATCCTTATTGTCGGTCTATGCAATAAGGGTTGCTACTATTCAGGAGTTGAGGTCTGTAGACAAGAAAAAGGTATCCCTGGACTCCATCATTGCAAAGTTAACAACTTATGAGCTAAATAATTATGATGGTAGTATTGAGAAGACTGAATCAGCCTTTAGAGCATCTGTTGCACCATCTAGGAAAGGCAAAGAAGCTAGTACCAGTGGTGAACCAAGACAAAGTAGAGAAATGGATGATGAGGAGATCCTGATGGAATTAGAAGCTCTTCTTGCCAAGAGACTTCCCAAGGGAACTGGTAAATACAGAGGTAAGCTCCCTTTGAAATGCTTTTCTTGTAACTGGATAGGACACATTGTTGTAAACTTCCCTAATGGTGACAACAAGGACAAACCAGAGAGGTTCAAGAAGTTCAAAGGAGGAAACCGGAGAAACTATTTTGTAGCATTTGATGAAGGTGTCACTGATGAGGAATCAGAAGATGAAGAAAATGAAGATATTGTGTTTGTAGAAGTCAAGGAAGATGTGTCAGACAAGAAGGTTCTTGTCTCCCACTTTGATAATTCTAATGAGTGGATTATTGATAGTGGTTGTTCTCACCATATGATTGGTGACCAGAGTAAGTTTCTATCTCTGGAAGAGTATGATGGTGGTGTGGTTTGTTTTAGTAATGATACAACATGTATGGTAAAAGGTAAAGGGTCCATCTCTCTAAATGGAAGGAGCAGTGCTGACGATGTGTATTGGGTAGAAGGTCATAGACACAACCTTTTGAGTGTTGCTCAATTGAATGATAATGGATTCTCTCTAGAATTCAAAAATGGAGTGTGAAAAATCAAAGGAAAGAATGGTGAACTGATGGCTACCGGTATGCAGACCAAAGGTAACCTATTTCAGCTAAATGCTAATGTCAGTACTTGTCTAATGGATAAGTTTGAGGATAGCTAGATATGGCATAGGAGACTCTGCCATGTAAACTTTGATAATATTGTGATGGCCAGTAAGAACAAGGTAGTTAGAGGATTGCCTATGCTGAGAAAAATGGAGAATCCTTTGTGCAGAGAGTGTCAACTGGGGGAAATGCCTTCCTCAACCTTCAAAGGTAAACCTTTCACTGCAGACAATTTACTTGATCTTGTACATACTAATTTGTGTGGTCCTATGAAAACTAGGAGTGTGCGAGGAGATAGGTATTTTATCATTCTCACTGATGATTGCTCAAGAATGATGTGGGTCACATTCTTGAAGGACAAATCTAAAGCTTTTGGAAAGTTCAAAGCCTTCAGAGCATTGGTTGAAAAAGAAAGTGGTAAGAGGATTAAGTGCTTAAGAACTAGTCAAGGAGGAGAATTCACTTCCGGTGAATTCAAAAAATACTGTGAAGAGAATGGCATCAAGAGGCAATTGTCTACCCCTCGGACTCTACAACAAAATGGCATAGCAGAAAGGAACAACCAGACTGTGGTTGAAGCAGCTAGAACTATGTTGATCCAAGGGAAGGTTGCTCACACCTTTTGGAGAGAAGTGGTGAGCGTTGTAGTCTACACAATGAACCGGGGTACTCATAAAAAAGGGTAAGGATAAAACACCTTATGAGTATTGGACCGGTAAGACACCAATGGTAAGCTACTTTAGAGTGTTTGGTAGCAAATGTTATATCAAGAGGAGTGAACATCATAGCAAGTTTGATGCTAAATGTGGTGAGGGAATATTCCTTGTTTGGTTTCATACAAAGAGAAAAGCTCTCAAATGTTTCAACAATAGGACTCAAATAATTGTTGAAAGAATCAATGTTAGAGTTGATGAAACGTCTGAGAAATCTGAGGAAATTGACAGTGAGCAAGTAGGAGATGAACCGGTAGTAACCTTCTGGGAACCGATTGCAAAATAGCCTAGCACCAGTAACATTGCTCCTACACCGGTAGATGTTGATGCTGATGAAGATGAGGATGAAGAAGAAAAGAAAGAGGAAACAACCAAGATCATTCCTAGGTATGTAAAGTTGAATCATGATCCAAAGTAGATCATAGGAGACAAGGATGCAGGAATTCTTACAAGAAGAAAAGTCAAAGAAAACTCTTGCATGATCTCTAAATTTGAGCCTAAAACATTCAAAGAGGCTCATAAAGATGAAGACTAGATCAAGGCAATGGAAGAGGAACTTGACCAGATATAAAAGAATGGTACATGGTCTTTGGTACCCAGACCGGAGCATAAAAATGTCATTGGCACCAAATGGGTTTTTAGAAATAAGCTGAATGAAGATGGCTCAGTGGTTAGAAACAAAGCCAGATTGGTGTGTAAAGGATATTCCCAAGAAGAAGGAGAAGACTATGGAGAAACCTTTGCTCCAGTAGCCAAATTGGAAGGAGTTCACATGCTTCTTGCATATTCAGCATTCAAGGGATTCAAAGTATATCAAATGGATGTAAAATCTGCATTCCTGAATGGTTTACTAGAAGAGGAGGTGTATATAGAGAAACTAGATGGATTTGCCCTATCAGAAGACAGTGACATGGTGTGTAGGCTACATAAGGCCTTGTATGGACTAAAGCAGGTACCTAGAGCATGGTATGAACACTTGCACTCCCATCGTGTGAAGATTGGATTTGAGAGAACAAGTGAGGATAGTAATATCTACCTGACGTCAAAAGGAGATCAGATTCTGATCTGTGAGGTATTTGTTGATGACATAATCTTTGGAGGAGATGACAAGATGAGTCATGACTTTGCAGATGAGATGAAAAAAGAATTTGAGATGTCACTTATAGGGGAGATTAAGTTCTTCATTGGACTACATATTCAACAAATGAAAGATGGAATCTTTATCACTCAGTTCAAATATGTCAAAGAGGTGTTGAAGACCTTTGGCATGGAAGACTGCAAACCAGTCGGTACAATGATGATGACCGGTTGTAAATTATCAAAAGAGGATGACTTAGGGTTGGTAAATGACAAGGAATACCAATCAATGATTGGTAAATTGCACTATGTAGTGGGCATTACTGCATGGTTCCAGAAAAGCCCAAGAGAATCCCACTTGGTAGTAGTCAAGCGAATTCTGAGATATCTGAAGGGAACTATTGACTATGGATTATGGTACCCATATAGTAATGATTTCAACCTGAAAGTGTTTACAGATGCTGACTGGGCTGGTAATGTGGATGACCGGAAGAGCACAACCGGTGGTGCATTCTTTCTTGGTGATAGACTAGTCTCATGAATGAGTAAGAAGCAAAGTTGTATCTCTTAGTCTACAGCAGAAGTGGAGTATGTTGCAGCATTTATGAACTGCACCCAGACAATTTGGATGAAGCATGTATTAAATGGCTTCAAAGTTCCTGTATCTGAACCAGTAAGTATATTTTGTGACAACACAAGTGCGATTAACATCTCCAAGAATCCGGTTTTACATTCTAGAACCAAGCACTTTGAGCTTAAGTATCATTTCTTAAAGGAAAAGGTTCAGAACAAAGAAGTTGTACTGGAACATGTTTTCAGTAAGGAGCATTTAGCAGACATATTCACCAAGACTCTACCGAAGGCTACCTTTACCTATTTGAGAGGTGAATTAGGGGTGTTGCCCCTTCAAGAGGTGAACTAAAGGTGTGTGCTCCACATCAGTCAAGACTTACATTGATATTTTTTTTTTTAGGATTGGTGTGTTGAAGGATGCTACTCCTTAGGGGGAAAAGCATAGTAGAACATAGATGTTTATGCCTTCACTTTGGCATTATTGTCAAAGGGGGAGAAGATGTGAAGAGAAGAAGATATCTACAATATTGGGGGAGAAGATGTGAAGTGAAGAGATATCTTTGTATATTGCCATCAATGCCAAAGGGGGAGATTGTTGGTATATGTGCAGAGTATGATGGCATGATGATATTGTATGTTGTCATCGATGTCAATATGTTGGAGAGTGAACCAGTATATTGAAGTAAGCAACTTGCAAGAGAACCGGTATGATGTTGTGAACTGGTAAATGTGAAAAAGTGAAGCGGTATGTTTGTCCAAGTAAACCGGTATGTTGGAATGTGAACCAGTATATGGAATGTTTTGTATCAAGGTTTCATATGGTATGACTACCGGTTGGTAGTCTTCGCTTCAGGGTTTCCGGTTGAAGTGTTCTATGCCTGTGTGATTCAACCAATGACATCGTATGATGAGTTAACATTGTAATGGAGAATAGATTGTGTTGCCACGTCAGCCTTGTGCGCGTGAAGGATCTTGCATGAAGGAGATTGATCTTATCTACCTCGGGAATGTGCAAAGTCTCTGTAAATAGTGGAGAACGCATGATGGGTTATTAGCCTCCAAGAAGCGGTGAAGAACGAACGTTGGAGAACATCTTGAGATCTGTTCAAGACTATTGTAATCAATGCAATATGTTCAATGGTTAGGATTGAACTGACTGAATTGCTTAACCTAAATGTTTAGGGTTTAGGGTTTATGCTACTGACCTATCTATTTCCTATAAGGTCAATGTTGTTTTTCATGTTGAGGTTGTTGGCAAATGTTGTGTGTGTATCTAAGTGTAGAGATACGTGATTCTTGCCAGACCAGATAAGAGAATAGATACCTATAGAGTGTGATTGCAGAAGGAAGGAACTAAAGCAGATCTGCATTGGCATTGAAGTGTTGTTACCAGATCATTGTAATACCTGTTGACCTCTAACCCCTTCAACAGTTGGAAAATCCCTTAACAGGGTAGCTTTAACCGGCTTGTTGTAAATCCTTTAACAGGGTGACTCAAAATCATTGAGTTCTTAAAATCCTCTAACAAGGTAACCTTTAACAAGGTTTAACCCTTGACCAGGTATTTTAGCCATCCCTTAACCGGGTGATCCCTAGCAGGATCGGTTCCTAACAAAACCTATTGTAAATTCTTTAACCGAACTTGGCTCCTAACAGAGCGAACTTCAAAAGGGTTCAAAGAACAACTTGTGGGTGTTCATCCCCACCGTGGTTTTTCCCAATTGGATTTCCACGTGAAAAATATGTGTGTTATGTGTGATGTTTTTCATGTGATGATTTGTTATTCTCTGTCAAGTGGTAAAGCATGTTGACCAGTAAGTCTTTACATTTCTGTTGATGTATTACTAGTGTATGCATATGGGTGAAGTGTAAATAAGATGTTAGACTATGTGGAAAGCTAAGAGTTACCGGTTTATGTATGTCACTTTCTTACTGTGTTTAACCGGTAGTAATCTGGTTTAGACCGGTGATATTTCTTACCAGTCAAGTGTAGTGTTCTCAGTCAAACCGGTTCAAGGAAAAGTGTTTTTCTCAGTACTAATTCACCCCCCCCCTCTCAGTACCGGTTTGGTACTAACTGTTCATCATTGATTCATCAATGTCATCATCACAAAACCCATCAAAGA
Source organism: Cryptomeria japonica (assembly GCF_030272615.1). Lineage (NCBI taxonomy): Eukaryota > Viridiplantae > Streptophyta > Pinopsida > Cupressales > Cupressaceae > Cryptomeria > Cryptomeria japonica. Next base: position 429,746,972 of record NC_081412.1, on the reverse strand, counting down.
GATGTCAACAATACATGTATACATAGACAAACTCAAGAGCAATCCTAATACCATCAATGAAGGCCATGATTTGTTGCAGCCTTATAATAGTCATTTGGAAAAGAATAATAAGTGGTAGCATTTCCTATAGCACAATGAAAGATTCATCTTAGAACAGTCAATACACAGCATATGAAAGGATGAAGATGTCAATGATTGAAGAGTACTTGCAGCCCAAAGAATAAGGATAACATAACATCTTTACAATGTCTTAGAGTGACATTTTGATGAAAAAACACACGAGACATTTTCATAACAGAAGCACAATAATAATAGAACAAGTTTGATAATAGCCAATAAGGAATGTGCAGGGATAAAAGGAATATAGTCCATAAATATTTAGAGAAGCATGCATATATAGAAACCACAGTCATGAAAGCTACATAAACAAGGTTGTCACTATCAAATTGACCTATTGAAGCTTAAAATGCAATCCAATATGAAAAAGACCAGTGATCTTTAAATGACAAAGGGAAATAAAGCTTATACAGAACTAAGACAATTAGATTAGAAATATAGTGACAAAAACTATTATAGAAGTCAGGAGATACAATCATGGTAATCATTTATAAACAAGTCAATGAATAAGGCATAACTTGTAGAGTTAATGAATAACATGTGAAGCACAAGAAGAGATGATGTTTCTTAATAGTCATGTAAACAATAGACAACTCCTATAAAGTGTAGTCCAAAAGACCACTGAAAAACAAATTATAGTGGATACCATGAACATATAAAAGGATTGAGTAATATTAGTCATACATCAAGAAATGGTCCAAGACAACAAGGTATATGACTATCAAACAGTGAACTCAACATTGTAGCACAGTAACCAATCTCAGAGGAATTTTGAGAATTCTAAAGGTGATAATATGAAAATTCACAGTTACAGTGCCTTGTATACATAGTTATCAAAAGGAGATTTTCACATGAGATATAATATATTCAAGTAATCAATCAAAACATTGATAAAGAATCCAAATAAGAATTAAGTCAATAATATCTTTCCACGGTCCTAGAAAGAAATATAGTCACAATCACCAAATGTTTCAAATCTTCAATGTTACAGATGCAAGATTGGTGATATCAGCAGCCAAGAGTTCAGTCTAGGCACATGAAAACAGTCATAGAGGTTGCAACTATTAATACACATAGGAGGTTCACACAACCATAAATGATAGTGACCTTAGGAAGATTGTCAAAAGGATAGTAGAAAGCATGAGCATAAGGCCTAGATGAAGCCCTTGAAGGCCTATTTGAGAAAATGTAAGACACTATCTATACACAAAAGAGAGCAGCCTTTGATTAATTTACAGTCAAAGATGCTATTAAAGGCATATCATTGTTAAGGAAGTCACTATGCATTCATAAGAAGGTAGTCCTCAAAAGGGTCACAATGAAGATCATACTATACAAAATACTATGACAATCAATAACTATTGAAAAGAGAAAAATACCAGTCATGAGGCCAACAAAACAGAGTATTTTTGGACAGAGTATACAAGGAATAAAAAGGATAGTCCTCATAGCATACGCATTGATTATACACAATTCAACTATCTATGCTTTGTTTCCAAGTTCTAAAGAAGTAAGTTGACATAGTCATAGTGCAATAACCAAATGTGGTCAATTTCTGAGTTTTGATAGTAGCGAGCATGATTATTGTTACAGATTTTTATGTAGAACTTGCAAGCACAGTGATTCTTTAACAACAAACATGGAACACCAACCCCTTATTTCTCAGATTGAGTAGAGAGAACAATCAATATGCATCAAAGACAGAGAAATAAAGCTAGGGTTTCAAGAAGCATAAATATATGCATGATTATAAGACAAAGATGCAAAAATATTGAAGTTTTTCTTTTATCCATGCATGAATGAAGGATTCCTCACAGAAAGCCTAATACATGCATACAAAAAAGCAAGATTGTGCTATGAGCAACAAAATGATAAAAGGATACCAGAATGCAGATAATAAAGGCACATATCGTGCTAATATCATGCAAGAATTTGAGTTCAAGCATACAAATCTACCAAGTCCAAGTCCAATACACATGCAAACCTAGTTCGAGCTCAAGCAGGGTGCATAGTGGTGGTGATCACAACTGAGCTCCACCAAAGATGCAAATGAAAATAGAGAATTATAATTAGGGTTTTTTCAAAATAGCTTTCCATGCCCTTGTTCGAATTGTGATGAGGCTTTTTTTTTTTTTATAAATCCTTCCCCTTATTTTTTATGCCCATGGCAATGACTTATAAAGTCATTTAAACTTGTGTTATATAAATAAGAATCCTTGAGCTATAAAAAAGGTGGATGTAAAATAAGAGGTAAATGCCTTTATTTTAATTTATAATTTTAATATAACTTTATTTAAAACAATTAATATAATTATTCTAAATAAATTTATATTAAAATTATTTTCATAATAATTTTAATATAGCTTTGTTTAAAATAATTGTATTAATTGTTCTAAATAAAGTTATATTAAATTATTTTTAAAGACAAATATTGAAAGGAATGTATTATACATGTGTAGAGTGAGGCTTTTTTGATCTTTTGACATTATGCAATTATCAAAGCCTAAAATAAGGGGATATTGGAGTAGTTTTTAGCAGTTCTTCATCACCAGAGAGTTCTACTTGCATGCCCCTTGAATCAAGGATTTATTTTGGCACACAAGCGAACAGTTTGGAGCAGTTATGCATGGTTTCAGGGCAGATTCAACCTTGAGGAAACTCATGCACATTTTGATGAGTAATGTGAAATAAAGGCTAAATATAGAGCTCAGCTATATTTAGCTCTCTCTTCTAAAGACTTTTCTATAAAGTCTTTTTTCTCCTCTTTCTTTTGGGCAATTTTTTTTTTTCCTTAGCATGATTGTAGACTGATTTTGGTCTCTTTCATGCTCATGGATAACATTGTAGCTCACCTTTCTAAGATTGTAACAATAGCAGTTCTTTATTTTTCAATAAAATAGCAACGGATTCCTTCTTGATACTTATTGTTTTATTTTATGAATGAATGATATGATGATTTTCTGTGATTTATATCCTCTAATTTGTCTCATTCAATCAATATTTGGTGTTGGGAGATACATGCTAGTTGCAGGTTTTAGATTGTGTTAGTTGAATTTGATAGCTTATAGTAATGAAAACCTGTTGTTTTCCTTCAGGCAAGCGTTAAATTTAGTCCTTTCTAGGAAATATTTATGCATCTGATTGTTTAGTTAAGTTGTGAAACATTCAATGTTGAAAGATTTTTGGAATTAAGTAGGTTGCAGGTCTCAGATAAATGTTTGGTGCATCACCTCCTGTAGCTTTAGGATTTTCAAGTTCCAGTTATCCTTCTATCTTTTTCCCATTAGGAGAGTTAGTTTGCAGGAAATTCATCATACAAGAAATTGACTTATAATTCGGAGGTCTACTTTCACAACCTGAAAGTATTCCCATGTTTCATAGGTTTGTTTGGTTTCATACTTAGCTTTATGGGTGCAATCCTTCCTAACAACAGTTATGTCATGTTCACATGTGTTAAAATGTGGGCATGACACATGTAGATATGTAAACATGCAACTTTATATAGTTTTTTTTTTAGTCTAATTGTTCTACACTTAAATTTACTTGACCAAGTTAACAATCCTAACAATATCCTAGTTGAAATCCTTGCAAGATCAACAAAGGTATAAGAATGAGGAAAATTCCCCACAAAGAACTTACTTTACAAAATGTAGTCTTACAACAACTATCCCAAATATCACAATAATTTCTAGATATATTATATTTATTGATAAAGACATAATGTTCATGATTTTAAAAGATTACAAAATAAATCAAATCCATTTATAATAGTAATGCAAATCCTAATGCATAAGATAGGACTCAACACTAAATATCATAACAACACTTAACATTCTAAACCTTGGTATTATATATGTTCGTAAGATATAGTCAACCCCATGAGATATTAATATGACCATCTCAACCCTATCTTTGATAATATTTTATTTAAGACATGGGCACTCGCTCCTTTAACAACAAAGTTAAATTATTGTGCTTTTTAAAGCACAACAATTATTAAGACTCTTATGTAATTCAAGTATGTGTTTCTATTTCTAACCTCTTGTAAATAGTGACTTTCTAACCCCTTAGATAGGAACTAGAAAAGAAACAAGTGAGTCAATCATAGTTTTAGTAGTTTTAGTAGTCAAGAATATTAGATTTAGTAGTTATGCAATTTGTAATTTAATATTTTAAACAAGAAAATGCTAATTGTAAGATTTATCATTTAAATAATTTCATGAATCATGTTCTTTCACCCTCATCTTGTATTTTCTATAATGATGGTCATATTAGCTATATAAGAGGTCACTATTACAATTGATTATCCTTTTAGAACCTAGTGATAATCACTATAACCCTTATAACATAAATATGCATAAAGCATGGCATAAATATAATTAATTAATTAATATAAAAAATAATATTTATATTAATTAATTTATTAATTAAATAATAATATCTTATGAAAATACTTAGTAACTTCTTGAATAGATATGGCTTACTATTTCATGCTATATTTGAAAGAATATGTATTACATATAAATATTTAGAGAGAATATGAATATTGGCAATATGTATGTTGAACACCATGAGATTGAGAGGGGGGAGGGTTAATTAATATGGACCTTAAAAAAACTTAATTATAATCCTCTAAATGTCAAATCACAATTAACTTATCTTAATAAATACGAAACATAAAACCATAAAGCACAACACACACACAAGAACACTGGATTTGCATGGAAAACCCAAGAAGGGACAAACCATGGTGAGAATCACATTCACAATATAAAAAATTGATTACAAATTTTTAGCCTCAAGGCCAAGGAATTCACTGCACATAATTGGACTTGCAAAACTAAGATGCAAAACCTTAGGGAAAGATACAAGGGACTTGCATTATAGAGATGCACAATCTCAAAGCAAGATACAAAAAACTACACAAGCTACCAAAGGACTTATTGTCTTCTAGTAGGTACAAGGAAATAATGAATTAGAATAAAAAATATCTCTTGATCATGAAACTATCCTTGAACCACTATTTCAACAAAACCATATCAAGGAAAACATATCACGCATGACTTGTTGTCTCAAAATATTGTCATATTGAAGATATGATTATTGAAGCTCATCATAGACTGAAGCGCTTCTTCACTAGTGCTTGTATATCATTCACATATATTTCACAACAATCCACACACCAATTCACACATCTGCACTTCCATTTATACAAGGTCATGTGTTGAAATCCTTAACTAGGCCAGTCATAGATAGAATATACATGAATTACATAAAGTCGGCCACCAGGACTCAAAATATACAATGTGGTCCACTTTAGGAGACAAAAGGGACCCAAATACAACACAATTTTTTTACCTAAGATAGTTCCAATGAACTGCATATGCTAACATTTACTCCAAAGTTGGCATCAAACATAACATGTAGAAATAAAATGAAGCATGTTAACTAGTCGGCCCAAAAATATCACCCAATGAAAAATACTTAATGCAGATCTACCCATGCCATGGTGAGACCTATATCAACACTCTAGCTCAACCTCCAAAGTATATTTAGACTAAAAGAGCATGATCCAAAGAAGATAAATCAACTAAGTCAGCTAGAGACCAACACAACTGACAACACCAAACACATAACAACATAACTTCACTTGTTGTTGAAACCAATTATAACATTGCACAAACCATATGAATTGTTGGATTGTTGGGGAGATTGTTGGATTTGGTTTTTTTCATTGTTTCTGCTAGGATATGTTGTTTTCATTAATGTCAACATATTCCTATGATTTATTCCGGTGAGTTTGGAAAGAGTTTTTGATCCGGTTTTGAAGTTTGGTTTTCTTGATCACTATTTTGTAGAATCCGGTATTTCCATCAGTATATTTTGGTCTGATCAGATCTTGTGCTGAGATTTTGGGATATTATTTGGAATGACCTTTTGTATCTTCATTTCTAATGGTTTGTGATTTGGTACTCTGCAAGTTATATTTCTTCGTGACAGTTGCTGATTGGTTGTGTTCTTGAGCTTTCTAGATGTTGATCCATGAAAATTTGAAAAGTGGTGTGGTGCAATTGCTCTGGATGGTTCTAACATGCTTTTTGGTGTTTCCTAGTCATTTCCTATTTGTTTTGGTGGCTTGAATTAATCGTTGTGCAATTTTTTGGTGATTTCTATCAACTGATGATGATTTATGTGTTATGCAGTATTTCTGGTGGTGCAGCGTGTTGCAATTGATCTTGGCATGATTTTCGGTAGATGTGATCATTTTGGAATTTGAATTAGGTCCATGTTATTTAATTTAAATCATTATATTGGTCTGGTGATTGATCTTTGTATCGTGTAATATAATTTTTATAATTATGAGTTGAGGGTTGAGGGTTTAGCTGACCTTGTTATCAAGGTTGACGATTTGTATTTATAGGTGAGATACTTATGTAATTTAGGTGTTGGTATTGTGTCTACATTATCAGAGAGGGGTGATTAGGAAAACAATAGACTTATCATTCATTGTAGTGTTGAGGTGAGACTGGTGTTGCAGAGAAAATAATTGTGCTTAACCAGAACTGTCATCAGGCATTTGTAGATGCTATCATTGCAGTTCATTTCTTCCAGATTGTAGTCCGAATCATATTATAAGTCAATGAAACTTCCCGAGGGTTGTATACTTCCAGGTATATATCTTTTGAGCAGTGAGCACTAGGAAGTGTTTCTGAATGCATGTGCATTCCCCATTGTAATATTTTCACATACTACTGTAGAGTATCATCTTACAGTGGGTAGGTTCCCATCGTGGTTTTTCCCTTAACCGGGTTTTCCACATCAAAAATCTTGTTGTTGTGTGTTGTGTTGTTAATTTTCTTATCTGATTCATTGCTACATTTGATCAGTTTATGTTTTGAAGTTTAATTTGCTTTGATTTGGTGAAGACTGATTCACCCCCCTCTCAGTCTTTCTTCCTTTCTTCTTTAGTTTGGAAAGAAAAAAATAACAACAAAGTCTGCAATAAGGCAGAAGAAAAAAGTGGAAATCTGATTACAGAAAATCAGGAAAATGAATCCAGTGACTTAACTAAAGACCCTACTTTGAAGGGGAACAAGAAGAATGAAACTAAGGAGTTTGAGATCAAAATAGGTAATACCTTTGAAGCCCTTCAGTTGCAAGAAAAGGAGGATGAAATCAGTAGAGAGACCCTTGAGGATGGTGAAATAGAGGATATCACTGACTCGCATCATGAGGAACGATATGAACCCATGTTAGAGAAAGAAGAACCCTGTTTAGGGAAAGAGCTTCAGGAACAGGAAATAGAAATGAGAAGGAGCACCAAGTTTGGATCACCACAAGCAAACTTAAATGCCTTATTCCAGAACATAGAAGTAAATATGACCACTTCACCTCGGAAAAGAGAAAAGCTTTGGAGTAACATACAAGATGAATCCAGGGCAAATCATGAATCCAGGGAAAATGATGAATCCAGGGCAGAACAACAAGAAGAAAACACGATAGAAAATGAAAAGAAAATTAAGACCAAGAAGACAGGAGGTCCTAATGGAGTAAAAACCAGAAGTAGATCTAAGGCAGATTTTGGGGCATCAAGATCCCCACTAGGACGCAAAACCATGAAATGGCACAGGGACTAGGAGAGTAAACAAAACATAGCTGATGGAAGGCAGAGAACTATCAAGGAGTCCTTCCCCCAAGTCTCAAAATGAAGGTAATATCATGGAACATCAAAGGTTTAAACGGTCTCAATAAACAGGATATATTAAGGAATCTTATTCGAGATCAAAATCCGGATATTATCCTGATTCAGGAAACTAAAATGAGCAAAGAAAAAGTGGAGAAAATTAAGTTTTTTAAAAATGGGGGAGTCTGTGGAAGTAGCTCAAATGGAGCCTCTTGAGGAGTTGCAATATTCTGGAATAAAAGCATAACTTCTGGAGATATGATTGAAGAGGATGGCAATATTCTATCATTAAAAGCTAGAAATATTTTTGATGAGAAGGAATTTGTTTATAACTAACATCTATGCCCCTAATTCCAAACATGCTAGAAGTAAATTTTGGGAAAAAATTCAACAAAAAAGGAAAAATTTCTCTATGAACAGTTGGATTGTAATGGGAGATTTCAATACTCCTCTGCAAGATAGAGAAAAATTTGGAGGTAGTCAAGCTCAACCTGAAAGCAGATCTGACCTGATGGACTTTATCAATGACAATGCTCTCATTGATCTGGATCTCAGTGGAGCCTCCTACACTTGGTCAAACCGAAGAGATGGGGAAGATCTTATCCAGGTAAGACTTGATAGAGCTCTTCTCTCTAATGATTGGATTCTTTCTCATAGTTGTTCCCTTTCTGTCATTAATAGAATTGGATCATATCATTATCCCATTTCCTTTGTTGCTGAGAACTCTAAGCAAAATCAAAGATTCCCCTTTCGCTTCGAAAAGATGTGGATATCCCACCCCAATCTTGAAAAGTCCATTGCTGAATGGTGGAATCTTGATATTAATGGAACAACCATGTATAAAGTTGCCAAAAAACTTTAAAATGTCAAAACCAACATTAAGACTTGGAACAAAAAGGTCTTTGGTGATATTTTTGACTCAAAGAAAATGCTAAAGGAGGAACTGAACCAGATTCAAATCTCCATCCAGAAAGAGGGCTACACAAAGTATTCCAAAGCCATGGAAGATAAGGTCCTTGACAACATTCATACCATAATTTCAAGGGAAGAAATATATTGGAGACAGAGATCCAGGGCTATATGGTTGAAGGAAGGGGACAGAAACACTAAGTTTTTCCACATGACTTCCCTAAAACATAAGGCAGCTAATAGAATCACCAAGTTAACTGTTGAGAACAACACTCTGACAAATAAGGATGAAATCAGGGATGAAGCTGTTAGATGCTTCAAGCAGCTCTTGTCTAGTAATGAGGATCTTCATCAGACCCATCAACTCAATCTGGTCAACAATATTCCTAATATTATAAACCCTTTTCAAAATAAGACCCTTGTTACCATCCCGTCTGATGAAGAAATCAAAAAAGTTGTCTTCTCCTTTCAAGGGGATAAAGCTTTGGGCCCTGATGGATTCCCTATGTTTTTCTTTCAAGAATTTTGGAATATTGTGGGGAAGGATACGGTTAATGCGGTAAAAGAATTTTTTGGATCCAAAAGAATCCTTAAAGAATTGAACTCCACTTTTATTGCCTTAATCCCCAAAGTTGCTGGGGCAGACTCTATGGGAAAATTTAGGCCTATTAGTCTATGCAACTCTTTCTATAAAATAATATCCAAAGTGATGACGACTAGAATGTTGGCGATGCTTCCCTTCATCATATCTGAAGAGCAAAAAGGATTTTCTCTTGGTAGACAGATTCTTGATTCAATCATTCTTGTTCATGAGAACATACACTCTCTCAGCGCTGCAAAGAAAGAAGGTTTCTTGATAAAGTTGGATTTAAGGCTTATGATAGAGTTGAATGGGATGTTCTATTTAAAATCATGGGGGCTTTTGGTTTTGATGGTAAGGTTATCAAAATAATCAGAGAACTAATCACTACTCCTATGTTCTCTATTTTGGTTAAGGATCTCCTACAAATTTTTTTAAAAACTCTAGAGGGCTAAGACAAGGAGAGCCCATATCACCTATCCTTTTTACCATTCTGGCTGAAAGTATGAGTAGAATGATTCATAAATTGAAACAAAGCAAAATTATCAAAGGTCTTCAACCTTCTTCTGCCAATGTGTTTTGCACTCATCAACAGTTTGTTGATGATACTATCATCATGGGATATTCTTCACTCAAGGAGGCTGAAGCCTTCAAAACTGCTCTCAACTCCTATGCTTTGGCAACTGGTCAACTAGTTAACTGGGACAAATCAGCTATGTACTTTCTCAATACTCCAGTCATAAGACAGCAGAGAATAGCCAATATAATTGGATGTAAAGTGGACTTGATGCCTTCTACCTTCCTGGGTCTTCCTTTAGGGATGGCTCCCCCAAATTCTTTCTGGAATATGATCATTGATAAAATTAATAAGAAACTTGCAGGATGGAAAGGTTCAATGTTATCTCAAGCTGGGAAAATGCAGCTCCTCCAAGCAACTCTTCAAAATCTCCCTATTTATGCCCTCAGTCTGTTTGGTATTCCAGCGAAAATTGCTGAAACTATGGAAAGAATTTAGAAGAGATTCTTATGGTCAGAAGTTGAAGGAAAGAAGAGAATACCTTTGATTGCATGGGACAAGGTGTGTAGACCAAAGAACAAAGGAGGGTTGGGGATTAAAATTATTAAAAATTTTAATAAAGCTCTTCTTGCCAAGCAATTATGGAGAGCTTTTGACATTAAGAAAGACTGGAGCCAAATTTGGTTTGACAAATACATTAAGAATCAGAATATCCAAGGGATCCTCAATGATGAAGATATCTCGGCTGGATCTTTCATCTGGAATAGTGTTACCAAAGCCATAAAAGTTGCAAAAGCTGGAGCTGGATGGGTCCTTGGAAAAGGTGACAGAATAAGGTTTTGGGAAGACCCCTGGATGAAGAATGAAGCCCTATTTGATCAAAACAACAATCAAGTCATTGAAGAATGTAAAAGGAGGTTTCGGCTGATGGTTTGTGACTATTGGAAGGAGAATAAATGGGCCAATCTTGAGGACATCCATCCTGGTCTTTCCTCTATTAAGAAAGAGTTGTTGTCCTTTTCCCCTAACAACAACTATGATGATGTTTTCCTCTAGAAAAGTGACCCTAAAGGTGAATTCACAGTTTCTTCTGCTTATAAAAACACTTTTTCTCAAATCTGCAATCCCTTTTGGAGTAAAGTTTGGAACAACATCTTGATCCCTAAAGTCAACATGTTTTTTTGGCTTGCTTCCCATAATAGTATCCTTACTATTGATAATTTAATTCGAAGAGGCTTCAATTTCCCTAACAGATGTGAGCTTTGTTAGAAGGAGGAGGAATCAGCTGATCAACTATTTAATCATTGCTCCTTCACTTGGGAAATCTGGTGTAAAATATGAGAAAAATGGGAAATTAATTGGGTCATGAACAAAAGCATTAAGGATATAATATGGCAATGGAATTATCCTACCAAATGCCAAATTTTTAAAAACTTGTGGTCCCTGAACCTCCCCATGATATGCTAGGGCATTTGGAAAGAAAGGAATAACAAGATATTTAGGGAAGAAAAGTGTAATACTCAGGTTGTCTTTGAAAAAATATGCAGGGCTATAAAGGAGAACATCAACATCCCTCACAAGAATAATCAGCAATGGGCTATTATAAATATGAATGATATGGAAAAAGACATTATTACTGAATGGAACTTGATTGATAAGGTCTACAGAGTGGATAACAAGAAGAAGAGAGAAAACATTGTTTGGAGGTTCCCTTATTATGACTGGATAAAGGTTAATTTTGATGGGGCTGCCAAAGGGAACCCTGGAAAGGCTGGTGGAGGTGGAGTTATTAGAAATGCTCAAGGAAGGTGTATTGTTTCTTTTGCTTCCCCTTTTGGAATCCAAAACAACCATGTGGTTGAAGCTATGGCCATGCTTAAGAGCCTCCAGTTAGCCCAAGAATTCAAATTTAAAAAAATCTGGCTTGAAGGGGATTCCTTAAATATTATACAGGCCCTCAAAGGTATTAGTTCAGTCTCCTAGAATATTGCTAATATTATTAAAATTGCTAAGACTATCCTTAGTAACTACGTTAGCATTATTTTAACCCATACTTTTAGAGAGGGTAACAAGGTAGCGGATATCCTTGCTAATGAAGGGGTTAATTTGGAAAAGGGGGTCAAATATATAGGGGAAGATCACATTAAGTGGGAGATTAAGGAACAATTATATTTTGATCACCTTAATGGAGGAAGAAAATATTATGATTGAATTCTGGGGAATGAGTACCAATGACAGAGTTTGGAGGCGGATGAACTGCCAGTCGAAGAGTGCTTCTAGGCATCATAACCAAGAACACATGTGTGCGAGAGGTAATTGTAATAATAGCCAGGTTCGTATGAACATGAAAGGCAATTTCAAAATTGTCAAAGTATATTTTCAAGGAGAAACCAGAAACACAGAGTTTTACTTGCGAGCCGAGAGTTGTAACAGAGGTGATTGTGACCTGGAAAGAAGAATGGGAGGCAGCCTTAACAAGAATGAACCGTCAAGTTGTGAGCATTGGAAGAGAGAAAGGAAGGTGTGGAGAAGGCTCCACCGACATGGGTTCATATATTATATGGAGAAGCTCCATGGTAGTAGAAGCTCTGTTTCTCAGGGGTTCGCAAAAAGCTAGAGCAATAACAGGGCTACCCTGTTTGGGGAAATCTGGCACATTGATGAAAGCCTGATCTCGAAGGTAATAGGGCTCAAGATGGAGGGGACCAAATTCTATAGGGATAGAAAGTATGTCGCTGAGGCCTTCAAAAACTTCCCTAAGATGGAGGACGAGAAGAGAAACCTGGAGAAGAAGGATAATATATCTTACTTCACCCCCCAACAGGTAAAACCTTTCTGGCAAAAAATTCTTAGGGCATTAATGGAATATTTAACTGTGGATGGTAGGTTTATGAAAATTTACAACTATCACTTCACCATCCTGAACCACTTCCGCCATGGGGTGAAAATTTCTTTGCCCTTCTATCTTGCTTCTTCTCTTAACGAGAGCTTGGCCGACCACATTAAAAAACCTAGCTCCTACCCTCTTGCGCACCAGGGTCTCATTTTGTTGATTTATGAATATATGAAGGATAAGACTAGGGAAACAAAGGATGACCCTTTAATTCTCAATGCTCAGATTTATGAGAAAATCATAGACTCTGGTTCGACTGAGGAGACCAAAACCCCTACCCATAAAAAAAGGAAGATTATTGTGTAGGAAGAAACAGATGTGCTTTGTGACGAAGAAGGAGGAAAAAATAATGAAGAAATTTCTAAAAAGGAGATCAATAAGGAGGAGGAGTACGGGGAAGGAGAGGAAGGGGGCAATTCTGAGAATTGTCAACATAATATTGAAGGCTCGGAAACTGAGAAAGAGGCTCTGAAGCCTAAAGAAGGTGAAAACCCTAATGCGGAGGAGACAGAACAAAGCAAGGACTCTGCGGAAACCATTCTAGATACCGCTCACAATTGCACCCTTGAATTCTTTAATTTTTAGAAGTGGGTGGTGGAAAACATTACCAGCATGCAAGGTAAACAGAGGGAGTTGGAAGTTAAGATCAACAAGTTGATCAACATGTCTGATTTTGGGAAGCAGCACGAGGAAATGGAGAATAGTGAAGTGGAGGAAGAAATGGAAATGGAAGACTGGCTAGAGAAAGACTTTATTAAAGGCGACCTGAAACACCTGGAGGACGTCATCAAAATTCTGAAGGAATAGGTGGAGGAGGATAAGGACAATGTCAATGCCCGGATGGCTAGAAACGAGAAAGCCCTGAAAAGCCTTATGGATCATAGCCTCCAAGTTCTAAAATTCTCCTCCCAGAACATGAACGCATTAGTGAATCACCTGGAAAAGAAAAACCAGGAGAAGAACCTGGTGGTTATTGAAGATGCTTCTACTTCCAGCCTAAGCCACCAGACCTCTAGGCGCAGAACTAGGCAAACTATGGTGGAGAAGGAAATGAAGATGAAAGATAGCTAGACTGCTCAGGAAAATACTGATTTGAGGGAAGTGGAAAAAGCAATGATTCTTTTGGTACAGGATGCAGAAGAAACCATGAAGAATTTCTAAATTTTGTTTTTTGCTAGGCTTGGGGCCAATTTCTTGCTGGCCTTTTGTTGTCCTTTCCTTTGTTGCTGGTCTTTTTGCTGGTGTTTTGCTGTTGTAGTATTTTGTTGCTATTTTAAATATCTTTCTTGTGTATCTGAGTTTCGGGTCCCTTAAAACCTATTTTTAATTAATCAAAAACAATTGCTATCAGAGTTATTCATGATGAGCCTACTATTATATACTGTGATAATTCTAGTGTTATAAATATGTCAAAGAATCTGGTGCAACATTCAAAGTCTAAACATATATCGATCAAATATAACTACTTGAGAGAGAGAAAGTCAGTGAAGGGAAGGTGAAGCTAGAGTATGTATCTACAAAGGAACAAATTGCTGATATTTTCACTAAACCTTTGCCTACAGATACATTTGTCTATTTGAGAGACAAGTTAGGGGTATCTACCCTTCCTGATGAGAATTAGATGCATTGAGTTGCATCGATCTAATGGAATTTAGAGCCATATTCTTTTATTCGGATTGATGAGTTGATGTTGCTCCTCTACTGGAGTAGTCTATTGATTTGGTTGTGTATCCCAGGGGGAGAGAGGTTCATGATTCTGTATTGGGAGAGAGTTTGATTTTCTGTTTTTTATATATTTGGCATTTTTTTCAAAGGGGGAGAGAGATCATGTGAAAAAATTCTTTATCTATTTTGATCTCAGGGGGAGTTTGTTGGTGATATCTTCTTTCTTTACATTGACTATTTTTCACATTCATATGTTGCCATCAATGCCAAAGGGGGAGATTGTTGGATTGTTGGGGAGATTATTGGATTTGGTTGTTGTCATTTTCTTTTCTAGGATATGTTGTTTTCATTGATGTCAACATATTCCTATGATTTATTCTAGTGAGTTTGGAAATATTTTCTGATCTGGTTTTGAAGTTTGGTTTTGCTGATCACTGTTTTGCAGAATCTGATATTTCCTCCTGAATATTCTAGCTCCTATTGTCTTCAAAATCTGATTCACTTCAACATCCTTATAATAAAATGATTAAACTCTGTGCAGAAGAGATATTAAAGGGAAGGAAACTATTAGGACAACATATGACAAGGTTTGATTTGACCTTCTACACTTCGGACCTACTCAGAGTCCAAGTGAGTATACCTTTGTGAACTAAATTCACACTTTCAAAAGATAAATCCATAGCAAACCAGTCCAGAAAAATAGTGGATCTAATCACCTTGAAACTAACTGAAACAAAGGAATGAAAATTATACTCATATTTAGTATTTTGACCTACAAAACATGTAATAGACAACTTCGATCTATACCAGTGCCTTATCCAAGGTCGCAGAGTCATTTAAAATTCAAACAATACTCCCCAAACAAAATACCTTTACACATCCCATTGGCTCGGCTTTTGTTAATCCTTATATATGCCTGACACACATGAGAATTTATGCATACAAAATTAAACTATGCTCATCAAGATTCAAAGTATCCTACAGAGAATTTACTGGTAGAAGTGATCCCCGCATATTTAATTTCCCTCCTAAAGAGAAAAGCTAGCAAACACATCTACTGAAAGTTGCCTTACAACCCTATTCAAACAAAATAACCCTGGATTATTTAGAATGAAACAGTAAACAATTGCAAACACATTTGAAGATGACACAAAGTTTTACTCAAAATCGATGGTCTGTATATTGATATATTCTTCAAGAAAGTATTACAAAAACTTTTGAATATTCTCCATTAAACTTAGAAAATCTCAGATATAAATTTCTACAGCGTTTTCTTACAATTCTTTGCGATCATTTTCTATTAGTCCTGGTATCCATTTATAACAATATGGATGCACATAGCTTTGAAATTTCCTAGGAGAATTTGTTACAATCATTTCTTTTCTAGAAGAAGTTACAAAACCTTATACAAAAATAGTTACAAGTCCTTTTCGACCTCTGCAAATTCTTCTACTTGTTGTCTGGTTGCAACCTCTTCTAACTGTTCAGGAGCACCCTCTAACTGCTCTACATCCTGGATGGCATATTTTCTTGTCCATTCATTGTACACATCATCAGTTGGCCACACAAAATTAATTACTTTTGCTTTATCCTTGGTCAACCTTTTCCAAGAATTTCTCATCTTGTTGAATTCTGAATTGAGAAAACCATAACGAGATTTGATTTTCTCTATCTCCTGAATTGTCACAACAAATAAGGAAGCATCATCTAAATCAACAATTCCTTTTATTCTGCCTAAAAGTTTGGCCTCTAATTCCTTGAGCCACACCTTGTTTGTCCCTCAGTTGATCTGGGCTAACAAACACTCCTAGGAGCAATTCAAAAACCTGATCAACATACTCCTTTTTGTACAAGTTAATTTTCCTGTCAGCATTGTCCACCCCTTCTGCTAATTTTACTAAGTCCTTAGTGGTGTCACAAGTGGATTTGATGATAGGATTGGCCCCTGCTTCATCGTAAGATACACAAATAAGCTCCAAGTCCTGCTCTCTAGGCTTCCACTTGTCAAAAATAGGTGTCAAAATGGCCTTATCTCCGTTAAGCTCATTCCACATATCCAAAATATTGTTTATGTTATTATATAACAGTGAGGCACTCATTGTATTTGCAAAACTTGAAATGGTAGCCTTTACTCTTTCCTCATACTTCTTTGCATATAAGGCCTGAGCCTGTTTTAAATTCTCTAACTCTTGAGGAGTGATCTCAATCATTTGGGAGCTAGAAGGTGCTGGAGATGGTGGAAACTCAATGATGGGGCTGCTAGGTGGAGGTCTTGCAGGAGAAGAGGAGATCATCAATGTTGAAGACTCACCTTGATGGTACTGTCCTGTCAACTAGCTTTGCAACTTAGCAATGATGCTATCCTTACCTCTTACATCCTCCTTAGCACTGTTATAAGCCTTCAAAATAGTCTCCAACTTGACTTGGAGGTCTACCTTTTCCTTAGCTTCCCTTTCTGCTACTGCAACACTAAATTTTGCAATCTCTAGCACAGTGCTAGCAGCATCTACCACCCCTGTGTTCTGCACTCTCTTCACTATCATTCAACCAAGGTAACTTGACCCTAAGGTATCTTTACTTCTCTTATTCTCATCTCTCTTGAGAGACCACGTAACAAGTGCAGCATTATCTTTGCTGAAAGTAATTCCCTCCATGTGCTTGGTTTCTTTTCTCACTGCCTCCAGTACTAGGGCATCTGCTATATCCCACTCAGGGAGAATAAGTACTCTAGCTTGTTCCACCATATCTCTTCCTTGCTCAGGAGTGATGGTCTTAAACTCATCCATCATTTCTTGCTTTATTTCCTCCTCCACTGTAGTTGGATCTTTGTGAGGTTGCTCACCTTTTCTCTTCTCACATCTTGCATTATATTTGTCTATATTCTGCTTCCATACAAACTGCATAAATGTTCCTGATGTAACAAAATTGTTGTCAGCCAAGAAGTCATCACGAGCCTACTTGATCTCAGGATCCCACTCCTGGCCCTTGAACTCATTTGTAGTGATGTTCATCTCAGAAGCACGGGGCTCTTCTGGCATTCCCTCTTCTACCTCATCATAAGTATAGACTATTTCTCCTAGACTACCTAACTGTATCAGCTGCTCAACTGCTGCTTGTTCATCTCCTATATGAATAGGGGATTGGGATGGAGAGTACAAGGGTGTATCAGATTGTACCTCTTTTCCTACTCTCTGCTTCTTTGGACTCTCTTGGATGTCAATGACATCTTGTATCTTCCTCTTTCCTTTGGAGG
Source organism: Cryptomeria japonica (assembly GCF_030272615.1). NCBI lineage: Eukaryota > Viridiplantae > Streptophyta > Pinopsida > Cupressales > Cupressaceae > Cryptomeria > Cryptomeria japonica. The sequence goes on along the minus strand of NC_081412.1, from coordinate 429,729,354 downwards.
TAGAGGGCTTCCCTGTTGTAGGCATCTGCACACTATAACTAGATTTCTTGTGCAATGTATAGTCACCAGGAGGGACTTCTTTGGTGGAGGCAGACCTACTTAGAATCATTCTTGCCTTTTCAGGGTTTCTTTTAATCACAGCCCCCCTCTTTTCTATCAGAGTTTGCATTACATCCTCAAAGCAAACAATTAAGAACATTATTTTCTCCTCAAAAGGGAAAAAGCTAGACAATGGGTCATAGCTAATATCAAACTGATGTACAAATTCTAAGGCTTTCTTATAAGCCACCTATTTTTCCTTCCTCAGCTCATGCTCATCTAGATCAAACTCATTTCTAATGAGGTCCTCAGGAAACTAAAATTGATGGGGTCTACCTCTGCACACTGCTCTCTTTCTAAACATGCCATTGAAGAAGTCTTCTGGATCGGTACTCCTAGATATTGTAGTTGACAAATGATAAGGTTTGAGAAATTCTTCAAAGCAATTCCAACCTCCCATGGTTATTATAAATTGATGGGCTATGGTAACCGTAGGGAAAATAGTCCCTTTACCCCTGCCTATCAGCTCTGCCTCTTGTACACTACCAATCTGTTTCAGGACTTCTGCAATTCCCACTTTGAGAGGGACCTGATAGGGAAAGAAGAAAGGAGTGACTCTGAAACCAAAAACTCTGAAAACTGTTGAGACTGGGTATAGGTAAATATCACCCCAATTATGAACGGTCTTTATACTTTCTGCAAATTCTTTTGGTCTAGAAAATTTCAAAAGAACCTTGGGGATTCTTGGGTTTTCTGAGCAGAGAAGAGTCCTAATCGTTGATGCAAAATATTTATCAAATTTTAAGAAACTGCCATCATCTCTATCCCATGACAACACAGTACTCCATAGTTGCACTGGCATCTTTTCTCCCTCTTTCTCTTTTATGAGGTCCAGTCCACTTGCAAAGTAATCACCACCTTTGAACAAAAATAGATGCATAAGGAGTGAATACCATCCGAAGGGCCTATCCACCTTCCCATTTTTAATTCCTATCAACCCTCCATGGATAGCATCAGTAATGAAAGAAGCATAATCAAATGTTACTGCAAGAGAAGGATTCAAAATTTGAGCAATCATTAGCAAGTAGTGATTGGGCATATTTGCCTCAGCATCATCTCCTAAAATCTGGAAAAGTGACCAATACATTCGCTTAGCAATAAGGGTGAACAGATTCAATGAGAAGGGCGCTTCAGTGTTTCGCCCTACAACTACCAACCCACCTATCTTCACAAAAAATTCCCTAAGACGCCCATTTCTAAGGTGGTTCCTCTGTGCACTGTATACTTGAGCTGATGATTTGAAGTTAATGGGTTCCAGAAAATTGGTAAACTCATTAAGCCCAAAAGCACTTCTGAACTCTTCATTATTGATTTCAATAAGGGCTTTCCCATTTATGTCCCTAATGCTCCTTGTGACTGGATCATAGTTATGTGCAATTAGAGTAAATAGATCCATATCCATGAATACTCCTGGAACTACCAACTTCCCTACATCTAACTCCCAGATACTATTCTGTGGGGCTGGAGAATTTCTCATTCCGAATCCAACTTTAAATAACCCCAACCCAAACAACCCAACCTGTGGATCTCTCAACCAATTGCCCTTATCATATAGCCCTTCTCCTATTTTCAAACGAGGAGCTCTTGGCACTAATTCTTTTACTTTCGATGCCTGATTAGTTGACAACGTCAACTGCTCAAGAAAATCATCACAAATGGCCCTCTCCTGATAATTAACTTTCCCAGAAAATTCTCTCTTAGGTGCCATTTTGAAAATGCAAGCAATTAAAATACTACCCCCAAATGGTTCAGCGACAAATCAAGACCTTAATTAAAACACCACAAATAAATTACCACACAAGAGTACAAGAAAACTTGTTTTTAGCTCGAAGGAATCCTCTCTGCAACTAAATTGACTCACTCTGTACTTGAAGTCAATAGCTCTGTATCTGCTCTTCTGCAAAAATTCTTTTGAATGATATCTTTACTCAATTGATAGGAGATCATATATGGTACCCAGGTTCTTAACTGTGACATTGATACCGCATGCTTCGGCTGTCCCTTCAGAATTGAATTCTTGAGAGAATTCAAATTTTTCACTCCAACGGGTCACAACATTCCTGCACTTTCTTTCCTTTCTCTCTTTCGCTATTTCGTGAAGCATAACCTTTAGGCAATTTTGTTAAATGAAATCACACCAACCGTCCGATCAAAAGAAACTTGATCGGCCTTTACACTGACTTAACAGCCTTGCCTTTGCGTTGGGCCCCACCTCCTTTTCGCCATTTCCTAGGCTTTATCCTTCGAGCACTTTTCCTTCGCGAAGCCGCACCAGGCGTTAGATGGAACTCTAACTGATCGGTGTTTAACTCTTACCGAGACCGTGGACATCTTCATTAACTATGCCTTTACCTTGACTGCTAGCAGTCTTTCGCTATTTCGCAAAGCTTAAACAACTTTCAACTTTGGGCTACAAAACAACGTGAAGCGCTGGATCAGATTGGAGATGACCATCCTTTAAGGGAAACCTTTATGCTTGCTTTACTTACGCCACTTTTTCATTCGTTACTGACTACCACGTGGCACTCAACCATTGGTTTAAGAAAACCGTTCATTCCTAGTTCAATGTCAGCCACGTGTCTCTCTCTTTTACCGCTGGTTACACCTTGGTGGGCCCTCAACTTCTTCTAAAACCACATGTCCACAGACACGTCACCATCTAGCATGACACCTGGATACCCTCTCTTCTTTTCACCATTTTGCAAAGCATATCCTTTGGGCACTTTGCAACTGCGAAATAACGTCAGTCGTTCGATCAAAACGAAGTTGATCCTCCTTTAACCTCATGCTTTATCTGTCTTTGAGGATGAAAAACCTTTTTGCCATTTCGCATGGCATAAAACATGAGCACTTTACCTTTGTGAATTCACGTGGGCCGTTAGATTATTCTTGACTTTCTCGATGCTTAACAATCTTAACTGAATCCAGCAGACATGGGCCCTTTGACTCAACTTCAAACACCTGGCATCTAGTCACTTTCAAAGCTGACATGTCAACTTTTCATTCGCTGAGAGAAAACACTAGATTCCACCACATCCTTGCCACCTATATCTGCCAAGTCACTTCTTATCCCGCGGCATGACTCACCTCTGGGACCCACCTTTTAACCCTTAGACCCGCCTTGCTGACTATTGTGGCCTCTGCCATGTGCCATCATCTTACTTGCCCTCTCGACCAGCTAGACCGTCTACTTGGAGTGCCATGTCATTTCGCCATTTCGTGAAAGCTAACTGTCGAGCATCTTCATCCTGCGAAACAGCGCAAACCATTGGATCAGATTGGACTTGATCACCTTTTAGTCACTTAGAAAATCTTCGCATGCAGGGTCCCACCAGACACTTTCGCCATTTCACGAAAGGTATTTCACTTGCAAGTTCAGGCTACGAAATAACGCCAGCTGTTGGATCTTGGACGAGATGAAGCCTCTTTAAACCAGACCAAAAGCGCCATTTAGAACATTTCTCCCTTTCGCCATTTTGCGAGTCTTAAATCATGTGCAACTTCGCCTAACAAAATAGACTAAACCATAGATCTACCTAAGAACTGCGCACAACTTACTGGGCCCAACAACATTAGGAAGAGAATACATAAGGCATAAAATTTTATGATTAATTCAAATAACCGCCTAGGCAAATGACAAGGGGGGACACTTCCTACAACCCCAAGACCCATTACTTAAGTGGATAAAGTAACAAAGGAATAGAAACCAGAGGGTTTTTTTTTTGATAAAACATTGTACGATTTAAAATTAAAACCCCTACGACCTAACACAGGGTTGAAGCAATTGATAGCGTGCTTAATTCAAAATTTCAAAAACTTAGCCGATTATGGGAAAGGAAAACCCATTTTTTAAATAGTGATAACAGCGGCTCTGACTGGGGATGGTTGATCGCAAGGTCAACACAAGAAAACTCAGAAACTCTAGAGAAACAAACCAAGACACAGACCCAAACAAAACAACAGGAAAGAAACAAAAAATATATACAAACAAAGGACCTACTGTGCATGGACATCAAGAGAAATAATGTTTCACGAATTATCCATGCACTGGAAATTCCTGTATTTCATCATTCATATTCTTCACAATATATCAATCCTTACCATTTAAGTCACAGACCACAAAAGGGCCAATCCATAATGATTCAAATTTTTTATGCTTTCCCTTGTCCTATCCTTTTGCATTCCACTGAAGAACAATGTCATCAATTTGAAACTTCCTTAATGATGTCCTTTTATCAAAAAGATATTTGGACTGCAGTTGGATCTTTTGATTTCTTTTATGAGCTAAATCTCTGAGCTCTTCCACCTCCACAATTTGGATCATTCTGTTTTCCATGGGTTCAGATAGCTCCATGTCCTCATCTTGCAAGAATTTGTAAACTGGAAGAAGATTATTCACTGGCAATCTGACTTGAGTACCATAAACCAGTTCAAAAGGTGACATTCCAATGGCCTTCTTGACTGTTATTCTATCTGCCCACAGAGCTAACTTCAATTTTTGATCCCAAGATCTCTTATTTTCCTCCAGGATTTTCTTGATGATATTCAAAAGGCGTTTATTGTTGGATTTTGCTTATCCATTCCCTTGAGGGTGATAAGGTGAAGAGTAAGACATGAGTATTCCATGACTGGTACAAAATCCTATAAATTCTTCCAACCTGAAACTCATGGCATTGTCCATTACCAATTTAGTAGGTATTCCAAACCTAGTTATTACATTATCCATCACGAAATCAATGACAACCTTACTTGTAGCTCTTCTTGTAGGAATAGCTTCTATCCATTTGGTGAAATAGTTAGTAGCTACTATGATCCATCTATGACCTCTTCCTGACCTCTCAACAATCTCTCCAATAAAATCAATGCCCCACTCGACAAAAGGGGCTTCCACTGTGACTAGATTTAGGGGTAAGGCTCCTTCATACTTTAGCTTGGATGAAAACTTCTGACATGGGTCACATTTCCAAACATATGCATGAGCATCTTTGAATAAGGTAGGCCAAAAGTATCCAGCCCGAATTATCTTACCAGCAGTTGTCTTAGCAGAGTAATGACCTCCACATACTCCATCATGCATTTCAGTCAATACTTGTTTAGCCTAGAATTCATCCAAACACATCAGTAATTCTCCATCTCTTTTTCTCTAGAACATATCACCTTGAATGAGCACATATTTTTGGGATTTGAGTTTCAGAGTTCTTTTCTGATTATGTGTCATTCCTTCTGAGAATGCAGCATCTCTTAGGAATCAGACTATCTCTGAGTACCAAGGTTGTCTTTCGATGCTAGTGATTGAAGCATCTCTGACTTCAACATTATGTATTTCTACATTCATAAGATTAGACTCAGTCATGAGCTTAGCCAAACCTAAACCTCTCACTAATTTGGTGATCTTTATCTCCAAGTCAAATTCTTGAATTCTATTAATCCATCTGCATCTTTTCCTTGTAACCTCAAACTGGGAAAAAATATCCTTAACAGCAGCATGAGGGACATAGGCAATGATACTTGCATTTACCAGATATGGCCTAAAAGCCTTCACAGCTTTAACCAAAGCATAAGCTTGTTTTTCCATGGTCTCATATTTTAATTTTGCTTCTTGCAAAGACTTGTTGTAGAAAGCTATGGGATGTTCATATCCCTCATTATCCTTTTGTAACAATACTGCAGCTACTATATGATATGAAGCAAAAGAAAACAGAGAAAAGGGCTTACTATAATCAAGAGATTTTAACACTGGTGCTTCCTGAATGGCCCTTTTAATTTCAGCAAAAGCCCTTGAGGCTTCTTGATCCCAACAAAATTTGGTATCCTTCTTGAGCAACTTGACAATAGGCTTCACTATCTCTGCAAAGTTTGCAATGAATCTCCTAACAAAATTTACTTTGCCTAGAAAGGATTGAATACCTTTTACATTCTTAGGTTCAGACACCTTGTTTATTGCTTCAATTCTTTCAGGGTCTATCCTTACCCCTTCTTTGGAAACAATGTGTCCCAATAGTTTTCCCTCGGTGACTCGAAAATGACATTTCTTGGGATTTAGTGACACACCAAATTCCAAGGCTTTATTGAACACCTTTTCCAAATGTCCACAATGATCATAAACCTTTTTAGAGAAATAGGTTAGATCATCTTGATAAACCACCATGATGATATTAATGAATTCTTTGAAGGCTAAATCCATAGCTCTCTGAAATGTAGCTCCAACATTTTTCAATCCGAATGGCATTCTCACATAGACATATGTCCCCCATGGACTAGTGAAGGCAGTTTTAAATTGTTCAGATTCCTTCACTAACACTTGATTGTATCCTGAAAAACCATCCATAATGGATAAAAGATCACAACCTGTCACTCTCTGCAGCATGGCTTCCATATTTGGGGAAGAGTAGTTATCTTTCAAAGAAGCAACATTTAGATTCCTAAAATCCACACACAATCTAATATCCCCATTCTTCTTTCTTACTAGGACCAGATTGGAGACCCATGAAGAATGTCTTATTAGTTTAATAATCCCCCCTTCTCTTAATTTAGTCAACTCTTGCTGCATCTTAGTTTCTAACAGGGGATTGATGGGTTTCTGTTTCTATCTAAAAGGCTTAGCATCTAGAAGTAAAGGAACTTCATGCTGAAAAAGATCTTGTCTATACGCCTTTAGGTCTTCATAAGACCAAGCAAAAACATGTTTATATTTCCTCAATAAATTAATAAGGTTAGTCCTGACATGAGGGGGCAATTTCTTTCCAATGTATACTAACTTAGGGGATGATTCAGTCCCCAGATTTACCTCCTCTAATTCTTCCAACTTGGTGGTAGACTATTGATGTAAGTGACTGTCATTGTAACTGAACATGCTTTCCAGCTCTACCAGCCCTTTTGGTATTTCATTGGTTTCCAACTGGACCAAATCATTTCCAAACATTGTTTCCCTATTATCAACCACCTCCACCAGTGCATTGCAATCAATCTTCTGTCCATCATAATCATCAACAGATTGAATGAACCTAAGGATGTCTTCATCATCAGCAAAAACTTGCCAATTGTACACATTATCAGGAATAGCAGGCCTAGATTTTATTTCCACAGTGGAAATACCGGTTAGTATTGCATCATCATTTTTCAAGGCAGCATTAGCTAGGAAATCTGCCATAATGTTCTTTGATCGCTCTATCCAATTAATAGAAAATGCACTAAAATGCTCAATAACATCCCAAACTGCATGTTTATATCTCTTCAATCTATCATTCTTGGATGCATATTTGGATCTTACCTGAGATACAACCAATTCTGAATCCCCTAACACTATCAACAGCTAGATTCCATGCTTCTTTGCAACCTCAAGCCCTAACAATAAGGCTTCATACTCTACAGTATTATTTGTGCACTGGAAGGCCAATAAGAATGAATACTTAAAGGTTATACCTGATTGGGATACAAAAAGAACCCCTGCTCCAGATCCTTCTTTGGAGCAAGCTCCATGAAAATACATATGCCATAATCCATACTGTTGTGCTTCTAATTTGACCACAATGGGGTCAGTTTTCTTCAATTGGGGTAAAATTGGTTGAAGTCTAAAATTATCAAGATCTACCTCAATCATACAATTGAGCATATTAGGGTTTACATTTTCAATTACCCTAGGAGCATGTGGCTCTCTGTACAATTTGACCTGATTTCCATTGATTGGAATGGTGGCATAGGATAAGTCCAGTTGAACATTTCCTCCTACTACTGCTACCCATTGCCTGGACAGTAACATACAATAATGGGGCTTGGTATCAGTAACAATAACATCCATTTTATAAGTTGCCTCAGGGAATGTTGCTATTTTTACCTCAACATCTTTCATTGTACCTATCACAAGTACTTCCCTATTATCCATAGCATAGCACTTTCCATATACAATGGTTACTGAAGTCCTAATTCTTTCATAACACCATAGGGCATTACATTAGCAGTAGCTCCTGAATCTATCATGTAGTTTTTTATCAATCGGTTGTTTACTAACAAAGTAACATAGAAAGGATCTACTGTGAAGGCTCTTGAGTGATAGTGGTTCCAACATAAACTTCTAGGGTTTGGAACTTTTGATCCTTTCCAATTCTAGCTGAACCGGTGGGTAAGACTGTGTCACTATCAGATATACTAGAGAATAAAGACAAAGTTGCATCCCTATGTTCTTTAATCTTCAGTAATTCTACTAATGGGACAGTGACCTTCATCTGAGTAAGAGCTTGAGCCATGTCAAATGTAGAACTATTTCTTATTTCAGTACTAGCTCTAACTCTTTCTGTCCTGAGTTGACTTGCCTTTTTCACTATGGCAGCTCCTTGTATATCACTAGTGTTTTTATCATTTTTACTCTTGGATACATCTTTAACTTGTTCCCCTTTTCCTTGACCAATCTTAGGTACAGTAGTAGCACTACTTGCTGCCCCCTGTTGAGTGACCTCTTTTATGAACATGGAACCAGGTTCACCCTGATCAGTGTCCCTCTTAGTGCTCCTCAAGTTATAGTTGTGTTTTTCTTTAGCAATGGCAGCGTTAGTGAGATTTTTAACTTCTTCCTCACTAGGCCTTCTAAGATGAACTTCTTCATCCTTAATTGTTACCACATTCAGTGTAGGATGCCAATCTAAGGTTAGTTGTCCTTGAACAAACCTTTCATTATCTCGCACATCACTGTATTCACTTTGTACAGACTCCTCATCACTTTCTATGATGGTTTCAAACATATTGATGTCAGGCTCAGCTTCTTGTCTCATAGATTCTTCAAGAGCCTGAGCCATTGCACACTGATGAGGAGAATGTGGTCCATCACAAGCAATACACTAGGGAGTATTTTCTATATTATGGACAACTTTCCCTTTCAAGGGATCTGGAGTGTCCTGATTCTGAGAAATTTTTGGCTTCTCATTTTGGGGTTTGCCATCTTTCCAATTAGTATTATATGGCATGTCATGCAATCTAGGGGGTCTATCTTGCCAGTTATAATGAGGTTTATCATTTTTGTTTACCTTGGTAGTCAGATCCTTCATTGCAATAACCAACTTCTCTATCTTATCTTCCTCCTTAGCAACTTTATTAGGTTGTTGTTTTGTTTCTTGCCATAATCTACCATTTGTTTTTCTTCCCAACTTCCCAGATGCTTTTCTATTACTCTCTACATTAATGGCAATTCTAAAAGCATCTCTCAAGTTATGTGGATTCTTATCTCTCAGGATATAGGCCATCTTAGAATCAAATGCATTGTAGTAGGTATTTAAACACATGTTATCATCTAATCTCATCACTTGATACAATCTGTGCATGGCCTTTTGGAATCTAGCATTGAAGTCAGTGACCATTTCATTATAAGACTTTCTGATGTTATTGAATTCATTGAGCATAAAGCTCACATTAGCCTTATCACCATACTGCTCTTGGAAACAAATTTTAAAATCCTCCCATGACCCTATGCTATTAACTGGAAGACCTCTGTACCAATCTCTTGCATCATCAACCAAGGATTGGACAAACAGTTTCATGATAACATCCTCATCCATTATCTCATAATCATTTATTAGGTCCCCAAAAGATTTTAGATGTTCATCAGCACTAATTGCATTGTTCCCAACAAATTTATGGAGTCTATCTCTTAACTCAGTAGGAACATGATTGGGATATCCTGGGATCCCATCAAAGAACAATTGTCTATATTGTTCTAAATTGATTGGTCTTCTTTGAAAAGGGGTAATAGAATTATTATTTCCCGTGGTCATTTTAACTTTTGGAATTGGAGACTGAGATATTTGGGTATACTGACTATTCACAGGGATTTGACTCACTGAGGCTATATTAGCAGGCACTGTGGGTTGAATTTTAACGGAGGGAAGGGAAACTTGTTGAGGATCTAGCTTACTAAGGTCTTCTGATGGAAACGTGATAGGGGGAGCCTTTAAGTAACTAATTTTTCTTTTTACTTCTTGATTTGCCGCTTCCAATTCAGCTTTATCTAGTTCCATTTGGAGATCCTCTTTTTCTTTCCTCATTCTTTCCATTTCTCTCTCATGTGCTGACAACCTATGAGAGATCTCTTCTGTAGTTTTATATTCCATTCCATCATCCACCCATTTCTATTTTCCTTTATCCACATTAGTCCTAGGAAGCTAAGAATCACTAAATACTTCCTTGTTTGGTTGGACTATTGACCTATATGCTTGCTTGGCTTTGGGGATCAGAATTTCTCTGATCATAGGGCCTTCCTCATCACTCTTTTCTTTTTCCTTAGCTAGCACTTCAAGATCAACTATTTGTCTAAGAAGCCTATCTCTCTCCATTAATTTAGCTTTGACTTCCTTCTCTTTATTTGCTTCCTTTAGGGCTCTTAGAGAGATTAGATGGTGAACTCTTTTATTCAGATCTTCAATTTTTTGGGATACATTATCTTCATTGGGGAAATTTTCCTCAGAATCTGATATGTTGACTTGATCTATGTCAATCAAACTAATGTTTCCATCAATTTTTCTAGGCACAGAGTGTCTAATTGCATTTGAACTAGTCCTATCTCTTGCAGAGACACTAACATGGGATAAATCTTGATTTAAAACATGTGCATTATCAATATTTCCAAACAATCCAAAATGGAAACCTAATATATCTTGTTCAGAATCTCTGGAAGAAGAATTAAACTTTGCATAAACAGGTCGATCAAGCATCTTACCAGTATTATTATTCTTTTGTACCCAAGCAACATTTGATGGCTCGTGTAACACTGATCTCTTCTGACCTCTTCATGACTGCTTGGGCAAACCCTCTTGCAAAGTTTCATGAGGATGCTTCTTCATGAATGATCTGGTGTGTTTTCCTCTTTGTATTATGCTTGTTCTCCTTTTAGAATTATTTATAATTCACAAGGACTGGTTCCAATATAACAGAGTTGCCACCCACAAGAATATGGGAATTATGAAAACAAGCTTTAGAAAAATACGCAGGAATTCCACAAACACAATGATTTTCTTTACAACTTAAGCACAAATCTGTGTCTAGATCCTTAATGTGACTCTCCCCAGTAGATTCGCCACTTTTGTTGTCTTCAAAATCTGATTCACTTCAACATCCTTATAATAAAATGATTAAACTCTGTGCAGAAGAGATATTAAAGGGAAGGAAACTCTTAGGACAATATAGCAAGGTTTGATTTGACCTTCTACACTTTGGACCTACTCAGAGTCCAGGCAGGTATACCTTTGTGAACTAAATTCACACTTTCAAAAGATAAATCCACAGCAAACCAGTCCAGAAAACTAGTGGATCTAATCACCTTGAAACTAACTTAAACAAAGGAATAAAAATTATACTCATATTCAGTATTTTGACGTACAAAACATGTAATAGACAACTTCGATCTATACTAGTGCCTTATCCAAGGTCACAGAGTCATCTAAAATTCAAACAATACTCCCCAAACAAAATACCTTTACACATCCCATTGGCTCGGCTTTTGTTAATCCTTATATATGCCTGACACACATGAGAATTTATGCATACCAAATTAAACTATGCTCATCAAGATTAAAAGTATCCTATAGAGAATTTACTGGTAGAAGTGATCCCTGCATATTTAATTTCCCTCCTAAAGAGAAAAGCTAGTAAACACATCTATTGAAAGTTGCCTTACAACCCTATTCAAACAAAATAACCCTGGATTATTCAGAATGAAACAGTAAACAATTGCAAACACATTTGAAGATGACACAAAGTTTTACTCAAAATCGATGGTCTATATATTGATATATTCTTCAAGAAATTATTACAAAAACTTTTCAATATTCTCCATTAAACTTAGAAAAGCTCAAATATAAATTTCTGTAGCGTTTTCTTACAATTCTTTGCGATCATTTTCTATTAGTCCTGGTATCCATTTATAACAATATGGATGCACATAGCTTCGGACTTTCCTAGGAGAATTTGTTACAATCATTTCTTTTCTAGAAGAAGTTACAAAACCTTTTACAAAAACAGTTACAAGTCCTTTTCGACCTCTGCAACTTCTACTTGTTGTCCGGTTGCAACCTCTTCTAACTATTCAGGAGTGCCCTCTAACTGCTCTACATCCTGGATAGCAAATTTTCTTGTCCATTCATTGTACACATCATCAGTTGGCCACGCAAAATTAATTACTTTTGCTTTAGCCTTGGTCAACCTTTTCCAGGAATTTCTCATCTTGTTGACTTCTGAATTGAGAAAACCATAATGAGATTTCATTTTCTCTATCTCCTGAATTGTCACAAAAAAGAAGGAAGCATCATCTAAATCAACAATTCCTTTTATTCTGGCTGACAGTTTGGCCTCTAATTCCTTGAGCCACACTTGTTTGTCCTTCAGTTGATCTGGGTTGACAAAAACTCCTGGGAGCAATTCAAAAACCTGATCAACATACTCCTTTTTGTACAAGTTAATTTTCCTGTCAGCATTGTCCACCCCTTCAGCTAATTTTACTAAGTCCTTGGTGGTATCACAAGTGTATTTGACGATAGGATTGGCCCCTACTTCATAGTAAGATACACAAATAAGCTCCAAGTCCTGCTCTCTAGGCTTCCACTTGTCAAAAATATGTGTCAAAATGGCCTTATCTCAGTTAAGCTCATTCCACATATCCAAAATCTTGCTTATGTTATTATATAACAGTGAGGCACTCATTGTATCCGCAAAACTTGAAATGGTAGACTTTACTCTTTCCTCATACTTCTTTGCATATAAGGCCTGAGCCTATTTTAAATTCTCTAACTCTTGAGGAGTGATCTCAATCATTTGGGAGCTAGAAGGTGCTAAAGATGGTGGGAACTCAATGATGGGGCTGCTAGGTGGAGGTCTTGCAGGAGAAGAGGAGATCATTAGTGTTGACGACTCACCTTGATGGTTCTGTCCTATCAGCTGGCTTCGCAACTTAGCAATGATGCTATCCTTACCTCTTACATCCTCCTTAGCACAGTTATAAGCCTTCAAAATTGTCTCCAACTTGACTTGGAGGTCTGCCTTTTCCTTAGCTTCCCTTTCTACTACTGCAACACTAAATTTTGCAGTCTCTAGCATAGTTCTAGCAGCTTCTACCACCCATGTGTTCTGCACTCTCTTCACTATCATTCCACCAAGGCAACTTGGCCCTAGGGTATCTTTACTTCTCTTATTCTCATCTCTCTTGAGAGACCACATAACAAGTGCAGCATTATCTTTGTTGAAAGTTATTCCATCCATGGGCTTGGTTTCTTTTCTCACTACCTCTAGTACTAGGGCATCTGCTATATCCCACTCAAGGAGTACTACAACTTGTGCCACCATATCTCTTCCTTGCTCAGGAGTGATGGTCTTAAACTCATCCATCATTTCTTGCTTTATTTCCTCCTCCACCAAAACTAGATCTTTGTGAGGCTTCTCACCTTTTCTTTTCTCACATCTTGCATTGTATTTGTCTATATTCTGCTTCCATACAAACTACATAAATGCTCTTGATGTAACAAAATTTTTGTCAGCCAAGAAGTCATCACTGGCCTGCTTGATCCCAAGATCCCACTCCTAGCCCTTGAACTCATTTGTAGTGATGTTCATCTCAGTAGCAAGGGGCTCTTCTTGCATTCCCTCTTCTACCTCATCATAAGTATAGGCTATTTCTCCTAGACTGCCTAATTGTATTAGCTGCTCAACTGCTACCTGTTCATCTCCTATATGAATAGGGGATTGGGATGGAGAGTACAAGGGCGTATCAAATTGTACCTCTTTTCCTACTCTAAGCTTCTTTGGACTCTCTTGGATGTCAATGACATCTTGTATCTTCCTCTTTCCTTTGGAGGTAGAGGGCTCCCCTGTTGTAGGCATCAACACACTATAACTAGATTTCTTGTGCAATGTATAGTCACCAGAAGAGACTTCTCTGGTGGAGGCAGACATACTTAGAATCATTCTTGCCTTTTCAGGGTTGCTTTTAATCATAGCCTCCCTCTTTTCTTTCAGATTTTGCATTACATCCTTAAAGCAAACAATTAAGAACTTTATTTTCTCCTCAAAAGGGAAAAAGCTAGACAATGGGTCATAGCTAACATCAAACTGATGTACAAACTCTAAGGCTTTCTTATAAGCCACCCATTTTTCCTTCCTCAACTCCTGCTCATCTAGATGAAACTCATTTCTAATGAGGTCCTCAGGAAACTAAAATTGATGGGGTCTACCTCTACACACTGCTCTCTTTCTAAACATGCCATTGACGAAGTCTTCTGGATCGGCACACCTAGATATTGCAGTTGACAAATGATAAGGTTTGAGAAAGTCTTTAAAACAATTCCAACTTCCCTTGGTTATTATAAATTGATGGGCTATGGTAACCATAGGGAAAATAGTCCCTTTACCCCTGCCTGTCAGCTCTGCCTCTTGTACACTACCAATTTGTTTGAGGACTTCTGCAATTCCCACTTTGAGAGGGACCTAATAGGGCAACAAGAAAGGAGTGACTCTCAAACCAAAAACTCTGAAAACTATTGAGACTGGGTATAGGTAAATATTGCCCCAATTATGAATGATCTTTATACTTTCTGCAAATTCTTTTGGTCTAACAAATTTCAAAAGAACCTTGGGGATTCTTGGGTTTTCTGAGCAGAGAAGAGTCCTAATCATTGATGCAAAATATTTATCAAATTTTAAGAAACTGCCATCATCTCTATCCCATGACAATACAGTACTCCATAGTTGCACTGGCATCTTTTCTCCCTCTTTCTCTTTTATGAGGTGCAGTCCACTTGCAAAGTAATCACCACCTTTGAACAAAAATAGATGCATAAGGAGTGAATACCATCCGAAGGGCCTATCCACCTTCCCATTTTTAATTCCTATCAACCCTCCATGGATAGCATCAGTAATGAAAGAAGTATAATCAAATGTTACTACAAGAGAAGGATTCAAAATCTGAGCAATCATTAGCAAGTAGTGATTGGGTATATTTGCCTCATCATCCTCTCCTAAAATCTGGCAAAGTGACCAATACATTCCGTTAGCCCTCAGGGTGAACTGATTCGATGAGAAGGGCACTTCAGTGTTGGGTCCTACAACTGTCAACCCACCTATCTTCACAAAAAATTCCTTAAGAGGTCCATTGCTAAGGTGGTTCCTCTGTGCACTATATACTTGAGCTAATGATTTGAAGTTAATGGGTTCCAGAAAATTGGTAAACTCATTAAGCCCAAAAGCACTTCTAAACTCTTCATTATTGATTTCAATAAGGGCTTTCCCATTTATGTCCCTAATTCTCCTTGTGACTGGATCATAGTTATGTGCAATTTGAGTCAATATATCAATATCCATGAATACTCCTGGAACTACCAACTTCCCTACATCTAACTCCCAAATACTATTCTGTGGGGCTGGAGAATTTCTCATTCCGAATCCAACTTTAAATAACCCCAACCCAGACAACCCAACCTGTGGATCTCTCAACCAATTGCCCTTATCATATAGCCCTTCTCCTATTTTCAAACGAGGAGCTCTTGGCACTAATTCTTTTACTTTCGATGCCTGATTAGTTGACAATGTCAACTGCTCAAGAAAATCATCACAAATGGCCCTCTCCTAATAATTAACTTTCCCAGAAAATTCTCTCTTAGGTGCCATTTTGAAAATGCAAGCAATTAAAATACTACCCCCAAATGGTTCAGCGACAAATCAAGACCTTAATTAAAACACCACAAATAAATTACCACACAAGAGTACAAGAAAACTTGTTTTTAGCTCAAAGGAATCCTCTCTACAACTAAATTGACTCACTCTGTACTTGAAGTCAATAGCTCTGTATCTACTCTTCTGCAAAAATTCTTTTGAATGATATCTTTACTCAATTGACAGGAGATCATATATGGTACCCAGGTTCTTAACTGTGACATTGATACCGCATGCTTCGGCTGTCCCTTCAGAATTGAATTCCTGAGAGAATTCGAATTTTTCACTCCAACGGGTCACAACATTCCTGCACTTTCTTTCCTTTCGCTCTTTTGCTGTTTCGTGAAGCATAACCTTCAGGCAATTTTTTTAAATGAAATCACACCAACCATCCAATCAAAAGAAACTTGATCGGCCTTTACACTGACTTAACAGCCTTGCCTTCGCGTTGGGGCCCACCTCCTTTTCACCATTTCGCATGCTTTATCCTTTGAGCACTTTTCCTTCATGAAGCCGCACCAGGCATTAGATGGAACTCTAACTGATCGGTGTTTAACTCTTACCGGGACCGTCAACATCTTCATTAACCGCGCCTTTACCTTGACTGCTAGCAGTCTTTCTCTATTTCGCAAAGCTTAAACAACTTTCAACTTCGGGCCACGAAACAACATGAAGCGTTGGATCAGATTGGAGATGACCATCCTTTAAGGGAAACCTTTATGCATTCTTTACTTACGCCACTTTTTTATTGGTTACTGACTACCACGTGGCACTCAACCATTGGTTTTAGAAAACCGTTCATGCCTAGTTCAACGTCAGCCACGTGTCTCTCCCTTTTACCGCCGGTTACACCTTGTTGGGCCCTCAACATCTTCTAAAACCACATGTCCGCGGACACGTCACCATCTAGTATGACACCTGGATACCCTCTCTTCTTTTCACCATTTCGCAAAGCATATCCTTTGGGCACTTTTCAACCATGAAATAATGCCAGTCGTTGGATCAAAACGAAGTTGATCCTCCTTTAACCTCATGCTTTATCTATCTTTGGGGACGAAAAACGTTTTCGCCATTTCACAAGGCATAAAACATGAGCACTTTACCTTTGCGAATTCACGCTGGCCATTAGATTATTCTTGACTTGTTCGATGCTTAACAATCTTAACTAAATCTAGCAGACGTGGGCCCTCTGACTCAACTTCAAACACCTGGCATCTAGTCACTTTCAAAGCTGACATGTCAACTTTTCATTCGCTGAGAGAAAACACTAGATTCCACCACATCCTTGCCACCTGTATCTGCCAGGTCACTTCTTATCCCACACTATGACTCACCTCTAGGACCCACTTTTTAACCCTTAGACCCGCCTTACTGACTATTGTGGCCTCTACCACGTGCCATCATCTTACTCGCCCTCTCGACCAACTAGACCGTCTACTTGGAGTGCCATGTCAATTCGCCATTTCGCGAAAGATAACTATTGAGCATCTTCATCCTACGAAACAACGCAAACCATCGGATCAGATTGGACTTGATCACCTTTTAGTCACTTAGAAAATCTTCGCATGTAGGGTCCCACCAGACGCTTTCGCCATTTCATGAAAGGTAGTTCACTTGCAAGTTCAGGTTGTGAAATAACGCCAGCTGTTGGATCTTGGATGAGATGAAGCCTCTTTAAACTGGACCAAAAGCGCCATTTAGAACGCTTCTCCCTTTTGCCATTTCGTGAGTCTTAAACCACGTGCAAATTCGCCTAAAGAAATAGTGAAAACCATAGAGCTACCTAGGAACTGCGCACAACTTACTGGGCCCGACAACATTAGGAAGAGAATACATAAGGCATAAAATTTTACGATTAATTCAAATAACCGCCTAGGCAAATGACAAGGGGGGCCACTTCCTACGACCCCAAGACCCATTACTTAAGTGGATAAAGTAACGAAGGAATAGAAACCAGAGGGTTTTTTTTTTGATAAAACATTGAACGATTTAAAATTAAAACCCTAAACCCCTAGGACCTAACACAGAGCTGAAGCAATTGATAGAGTGCTTAATTCAAAATTTCAAAAACTTAGCCGATTATGGGAAAGGAAAACCCATTTTTTAAACAGTGATAATAGCTCCTATCAGCATTTTCTAGCTCTCTTTATCTCAATCTCTTTATCTTCCTTGAGTGCTAGACTCATATCTCTCTATATCACTACTCTTCCATCCCCTCTCTATATCACTATCTTCTGTCTCTCCCAAAATATAGACCTATCTCTCTATATCTCTCTCACATCCTTAACTCTCTACTCTCTCTCCTATCTCTCTAGACACCTCCCCTCACTCCCTACCTACATCTATTTATCTATATATGCCTCTCTCTCTCTCTACATACATTTCTCACCCTCCCTACCAACTTATTTTTCTCTACATACATCTCTCTTCCACTCGAGATTTCTCTCTCTCTCTCTCTCTCTCTCTCTCTCTCTCTCTCTCTCTCTCTCTCTCTCTCTCTCTCTCTCTCTCTCTCTCTCTCTCTCTCTCTCTCTCTCTCCATCTCTACCTCTCAACACCTCCCTTCTCTTTCCCTCTCTACTTTTATCTCCCCTCTATTTCATCTCTATCTCTCTATCTAACTCTCGCCTTTCTATCCCAAAATATAGACCTATCTCTAACTCTCTCTCACATCCTTAACTCTCTACTCTCTCGTCTCTCTCTACAGACATCTCCTCACTCCCTACCTACCTCTATTTCTCTACATATACCTATCTATTTATCTCTACATACCTTTCTCTCCCTCTCTATCTCTCTATCTCTATCTCTCTCTCTCCACCCCTCCTTCCCTCTCTACTTTTATCTCCCCTCTATACCCTCTCTAATTATCCATCTCACTCTATCCATTCTCTCTCAAAATATATAATTATGTCTCTACCTCTCTCACACATCCTTAACTCTCTACACACCTCCCCTCACTCCCGCCCTACCTATATTTCTAGATATATATATATATATACCTTCTCTATCTCTCTCCCTACCAACTTATCTTTCTCTACATATGTCTCTCTTCCACCCTCGCTTTCTTTCCCCCTATCACCCTCTCTCTCTCTCTCTCACCACCCCTCCTTCCTTCCCTATCTACTTTTATCTCACCTCTGTCCCCTCTCTACCTCTCTATCTCACTCTCTCCCCTCTCCCAAAATTTATACCTATCTCTTTACGTCTCCCTCTCACATCCTTAACTCTCTACTCTCTCCTCTCTCTCTACATGCCTACCCTCACTCCCTACCTACCTATATTTCTTTACATATACCTCTCTATCTCTCTCTACATATTTTCTCTCCCTCACTATGAACTTATCTTTCTCTACATATGTCTCTCTTCTACCCTCTATTTCTTTATCCCTCTTACCCTCTCTCTCTCACATACACCACCCCTCCTTCCTTCCCTCTCTAATTTTATTTCCCCTCTATTCCCTCTCTACCTTTGTATCTCACTCTCTCCTCTCTCTCCCCCAAAATCTAGACCTATCTCTCTCCCTCTCCCTCTCCCTCTCACATCGTGAATTCTCTACTCTCTATCTCCTTTCTCTCTAGACACACTTCCCCTCACTCCCTGCATATCTCTATTTCTCTACGTATACATCTCTATCTCTCTCCACATACCTTTCTCTCCCTACCTACCAACTTATCTTTCTTTACATACATATATCTTCTACCCTTTGTTTCTTTCTCCCTCTCATTATCTCTCTCTCTCTCTCACACACCACCCCTTCTTCCTTCCGCCTCTACTTTTATCTCCTCTCTATCCCCTCTTTATCTCACTCTTTCCTCTGTCCCAAAGTCTATACCTACCTCTCTACCTCTTTCTCTCACATCCTTAACTCTCTACTATCTATATCCTTTCTCTCTGTACACCTCCCCTCACTCCCTATCTACCTCTATTTGTCTACATATGCATCTCTATCTCTCTCTACATACCTTTCTCTCCCTCCCTACCAACTTATCTTTCTATACATACATCTCTCTTCTACCCTTTGTTTCTTTCTCCCTCTCATGCTCTTTGTTTCTCTCTCACACACCACCCATCCTTCCTTCCCTCTCTAATTTTATCTCCCCTCTATCCTCTCTCTACCTCTCTATCTCACTCTCTCCTCTCTCCCAAAATCTAGACCTAGATCTCTCTACCTCTCCCTCCAACATCCTTAAATCTCTACTTTCTATCTCCTTTCTCTCTCCACACCTCCCATCACTCTCTACCTACCTCTATTTCTCTACATATACATCTCTATCTCTCTCTACATACCTTTCTCTCCTTCCCTAACAACTAATATTTCTCTACATACATCTCTCTTCCATCCTCTCTCTATTTCTCCCTTCCACCCTCTCTCTCTCCATCTCTACCTCTCCACCCCTCTCTCCTTCCCTCTCTCTCTCTCTCTCTACATATCCATCTCTCTCTTCTTCTTTCTATCTCCCCTCTCTCTCTCTTTCTATCCATCTATCTCCCAATCACTTTTTATCTCCCTCTCACTCTCTCTACCTACCTTTTCTTCCCTTCATCTCTACTTTTATGTCACATGTATCCCTGTCTACCTTTCTATCTCACTTTCTCCTCTCTCTCTCTCTCTCCCAAAATATAGACCTATTTGTCTACCTCTCTCTCACGTCCTTATCTCTCTACTCTATGTCCCCTCTCTCTCTTCATCTCTCTCTCCCCATCTCTACCTCTCCACCCCTCCCTCCTTCCTTCTCCCCTTCTCTACCTATCCATCTCCCTCTATTTCTTTCTGTCTCCCCTCTCCTTCTCTTCCTATCCATCTATATTCTCATTCACTCTCTTTATCTCCCTCTCGCTCTCTCAACCTATCCCTCCTTCCCTCTTTACTTTTATCTACCCTCTCTACCTCTCTCTCTCTCCCAAAATCTAGACTTATCTTTATACCTCTCTCTAACATCCCTAACTCTCTACTATTTGTCTTCTCTCTCTACACAGCTCACTTCACTCCCTACCTACCTCTATTTCTCTACATATACCTATCTCTCTCTACATACCTCTCTCTACTTCATAGCCAACTTCTCCTTCTCTAAATACATCTCTCCTCCACCCTCTCTCTTTCTCCCTCCCACCCTCTCTCTATCTCTCTACCTCTTCACCCATCCCACTCTCCCCCACTATACCTATCCATCTCTCTCTACTTATTTCTATCTCCCCTCTCCCTCTCTTTCTATCCATCCATGTCCTAAATCACTCTCTTTATCTCCCCTCTCATGCACTCTACCCCTCTTCCTCCCTCCTCCAATTTTATAAAGATAGAGTGGTTGAGGAGTTAGATGGATAGAGAGAGGGAGAGAAGAGATAGAAAAAAGTAGAGAGAGATGGAGAGGTAGAGAGTGGGAGAGAGGGCAAGAGGGAGGGATCAAGATGTAGAGAGAGAGAGAGAGAGAGAGAGAGAGAGAGAGAGAGAGAGAGAGAGAGAGAGAGAGAGAGAGGGTGGAAGAGAGATGTATGCAGAGATATATAGGTAGATAGAGATCGAGAGAGATAGAGAGGTATATGTAGAGAAATAGAAGAAGGTAGGGAGTGAGGGGAGGTGTATAGAGAGAGAGGAAACAAAGAGTAGAGTTAAGGATGTGAGAGAGAGGTAGAGAGATAAATATAGATTTTGGGAGAGAGAGGAGAGAGTGAGATAGAGAGAGGTAGAGAGAGGATAGATGAAGAGTAATAAGGAGAGAGATAGTTCTAGAGCTTGAGGGAGATAAAGAGAGTGATATATATATATATATATATATATATAGAGAGAGAGAGAGAGAGAGAAAGAAAATGTTGATATGAGCCTACTGAAATATAACTTAAAGTATAAGATATACTTAAATTTTATATTTCATGTATATATAAGTTGTTTTTAAAATTAAAAAATAAACAGTATATTAAAAAGTTATTTTTAAAATAAAAAAATAAACAATATATTAAAAAGTTATTTTTCACGTTTATATGTCATTTTCAATATAATATATATATATATATATATATAAAAAGAAACAAGACCCCGTTTCAAAAAAGTTTGAATTCCAACATTCATTTTTGCTTCGAATTTCACTCCGGAAATAGGCTTGGGGAGCCGACCCTTAGCCTTGGACTAGTTTGACTTGCAACTTGAAGGCCATGCAGTGTCCATACAAAATATAGCCTTTGGACATATATCTGAAGACCATTCCTACTGAATTTTTTGAAGAAATCAAAACCCATTACAGAAGAGGCTATCTAGATTCCAAATATATAATATTTAAAAAAATCAGATTATATTTTCTATTTTTTAAATAATTTCTAATAAATGAGGTCCATAATTTAATAGGGTTTCTTTTTTTAATAATTTTTTTTATTTTTTATTTATTTGAAAAACATTATATGGCATCAAACTAAAGACAATTCTATACAGTTTCAAAAAAAATCTTAAGTTTAGGTCAAGTTATGCTTGTCATACACAAGGGTTTTTCTAAACAATAATTATGCTCAATAAAAAATTAGCAAAAATAAATATTTAAAAAAAATTACAAATGAATATCCTCATGAAAGGTGAGTGAGTTAAAAATATTTTCCCAAAAGGATTCAGAAAAATGCTTTCATTTAGGTAAAATTATTCTTGTGTACACAAGCATGGTATTGTCCAGAAAAAGTGACTTTTAAAATATAGGTTCTATAAATTCCTATTGAAAATTAATGACTTCGAGCGCAACATTTTCTATTTCTAACTTTTTTCAAGATTCATTCTTTAAGTGATTCAAATTTTCAAGTAAATTGGGATTAATACTGAAAAATAGGGAAAACACTTCCAGTTTTCGACCAAAAAGTGGACTCAACTTCTTGCACACACTCAATGTATCTCCTTGATATATTTATTCTGAGAAATGAGAAATACCATCTTCTGATTGTTTCACTTGAAGACCGAAGAAAAATGATAACTCACCAATCATAGACATCTCAAATTCTTTCTACATCTCTTTTGCAAATCTCTTACAAATATTATCATCTCCTCCAAAAATGATGTTATCAACATACACAACAACTATTAACAATCTATCATCTTCAACTTTGAAATAAAGATTACTATTTTTTGTACCTTTCTTGAATTTTTGCTACAACAAATACTTATCCAACCTTGAATACCATGCTTTGGGAGCTTGCTTGAGTCCATAGAATGCCTTCTTGAGTCCTCATACCATATCCACATCTTTTGACAACTAAAACCCATCTCGTTGTTCAATATACACCTCTTCTTCAAGTTCTCCAGTCAAGAATGTTGAATTGACATCCATCTGATATACTTTAAGTTCTTATATTCAACAAATGCAAGAAACATCCTTATTTCTTCTATTTTAGGTAGCAGAGCAAAAGTGTATTGAAAATGTATACCTTCAACTTGTGAATAGCCTTTGCAAACCAATCTGTCCTTGTTCCTCATAACTTTTCCATCTTCATTCAAGTTATTCTGGAATACCCGGTTTATTCCTATCACTTTCTTTTCCACTAATCTAGGTAGGTCAATCCCATGTCTAATTATTTTCTATCTAATTCAACCTTTTTTTTTCCTTTTCTTTCATCCAACCATCATCCTTTCTATATTCTACAATTTTTTTTGGCTTCACCTAATATAGCAAATAGAAATTTTCTTGTTCACTAATTTCAACAATTCTTCTTCTTATCTGAACTCTTTTGTCTTGGTCTCAAATGATCTGATCTTTTGAATGGTTCTTCCACACATAATTTTTGTTGTGTCTTAGGTGGTCGTTTAGGATCCTCTATATTTTTCTCTTCTTTGTCTTCTAGAACTTCCTTCTCTTCCACAACACTAGGACCATCTTCTATCTCAACCTCAAGTTTAGGTGTAACATGATTCCACTCTTCACTCGCTTTGACATTCATACTTGCCACAATATTCTTTAGACTCTTGTTGCAACACTGGTAATCCTTGCCCATTTTGGAGTATCCCAATAATATTTCTTCATTTGATATTGCATAAAAAAATTCCAAGTCTTTCTCATCTCTTATTATGTAGCACTTACTTCCAAATATCTTGAAATACTTGACAATAAGTGATCGTCCATGCCATAGCTCATAAGGTGTCTTTATGTATTTCACTCTTACTTGTTCCCTATTAAGAATATATACAACATTATGCACAACTTATTTCCAATACACATTAGGTAGGTTAACATCTTTCAACATAGTTTTAGACACCTCTATAATACTCATATTCTTCCTCTCAACAAATTCTTTCTACTAAGGAGCCCTAGGTGTAGATTTTTGGAATTAGGGATCACTAAGAGGGGGGGGTGAATCAGTGATCTACCAGTTAGAAGGTTTTCAAACTTAACTTTAAACCACTAAAAGAAAACACATGAAACTGAAATACAGAAACATAAAACAATTAACCACAAAATCATAACATCGGATTTTTACATGGAAACCCAAATGGGAAAAACCATAGTGGGATTTGAACCCACAATATTATTCCACTATGGCCAATAGAAAAATAATATTACAATATGGGGAATGCACAAGCATTCAGGCACACTGCTTAGAGCTCACTGCTCAAATACAATAAAGGCTACAACCCCAGAAGGCTCGTTGCCTTACTGATTTCTTGCAATGATGAATTAAAACAAAATAAACTCCAAAATAGCATCTGCAATGCTTGGATGAGTTCTGATTAAGTGCTAGATATACCGAATGGATCACCTTTGTTGTTCTGCTCTATTTTGCCATATTCATTGTCTCAATCAGCTACCAGATCAATAATGCACATGTGAAACTGCACCAAAATTGATTCACAATCACCACTCGCTCACATACAATCATACCATACACCAAAAAGATCATCTACACCAAACTTATATACCGACAATCACCAAATAGATCATTTACCATGTCGGCCTGCTAGTGTAACATTTAGTCACATGTTGGCTTGACCAGATCACCAAAGATAAATGTTAATCACCAAAACAATAGTAAAATAGTGTTTCAATGTCGGCCCAATCAATCCAAACATGATACAATACACCGCAATCACCGAAAAGCTTCTAGACTTAGCATTGCTCTATTCATCCTGAAATACCAGTTAACAGGTTACCGGTTGACATCCGCTTTTGGTTAAGAAGAATTGTGGTTACCATATTGAATCTCCAAGAAGATTTGCCATCAATAACAACCCTAAACTAATAATAAATCATCAGAAGCCACTAGATGAGTGTCAATTGCCAACAATCTCCCCCTTTGGCATTGATGGCAACACTTGTGAAAAATGGCTAAGTGTTGAGCACTATACACTGGATTAAAAAAATTAAAGAATTTCTAAGGCTCCCCCTTTGAAAAATAATTTCACTCTTTTATACTGTACATTTTTCACCGTTTCTCTCCCCCTTTGACAACAATGCCAAAGATGGGGTGGTGCCCAAAACTTATATACAGAGATACTGATGAACTTATAAGGCATTGAGAGGGGGGGTGAAGCAGTGATAGTAAAAACAATACAAAATTGAATATCAATTTCACCAACTTAAAACTCAATAGAAATGTAAGAAATAACACCAAGTATGCAATCACCACATAAAGCATAAACCACATGACACAAGAGTTTATACATGGAAAACCCAAATGGGAAAAACCACGGTGGGAGTTAGTACCCACAAGATCCACTATGTGCAGTATAGAGATCTGACCGGTTAAGGTCTACAACCCCTGGCAAGGGGCACACCCTGTTAGAAATGTCTAAGCTCAGTTAAGAGCTTTACAAAAAGGCCTGTGAGGACCATCCATGTTAGGAGATACCCAATTTATTGGGATTTGAAAACACAAGCTAATGTGTCAACTGGTTAGAGGATTTAATGATCAGAATTGTTAGGATCTGACTGCACCTTGTTAGGAGTGACCTTGTAAGAGGATTTTCTTGTTGCAATTGTTAGGAAGACAACAAGTACAAATGATCTCAATATAACACCTTTTGTGTCTAATAAGATCTACTTCAGAACATTACAACATCACAAAGACTTCATCTCTCAACTCCTCTAATCTTGACACTATCAGAAATACAAAATTCACTCATCATATATCACACTATCAAGCATCTATATATATCCTTTCATACCTCACCACATAATTAAAATTATCATAAGGTTGGCTAGAACCTTATTACAATTCCCTAGGTTCAATGCATCTAGACAATCTTGCATTTTACACTTTAGTTATGTCAGCCATCGACATAACAAATCCAATTATGTGTCGTTTTACCGATCTGAGTGATTTTCATCACTATCAGTTAACTGTGTTCCTTGGTCTCTGCCTTGTTGATCAAATCTCATTCATCTGATCAAATATACTCGTGCGGTCAATAAAATATCCTCATCTGGTAATCTTCACTGCTGCTGCAAAACCGCATTCCTTCATCCTTCATAGATTTCATGTACTGGTTGTCGATGTGAGACTCTGTCAGTCATTTTACCGGTTGAAGTCCTAATTACTGGTTCTGATAAAACTGTCTCTGCTTTACCGTTTAAGTCTAGCCGGTTGAACTGTAGGACTTATATGACTTAAAGAAACATAGTTTCCATCAATGACAACATACAAAATAGTCATCATATATAAATCTAATCTCTATGCACAACAGACATATACCGGTTGCATTAAGAAAACACACATTACATTACCAGTTAACCAAATGATCAAATGCCAACAATCTCCCCCTTTGGCATTGATGGCAACACTTAGGAAAATTTTGTCAACTAAGTGTGCAAAACCAAAATGGACTTCATGACATACACTCCCCCTTAGCAATTGCATGCCATTACAAAAATGAAATCATTACTCCGCCTTAACAGTACATACAAAATTTTGACACTTAAACTAATTCTACTCCCACTTTAACAACACTGCCAAATAAAGAAGTAAAATACATACTTTTAGTATTTAACTGGTGATTGAGAGGGGGGTGAATTAGTCAAAGCAATTTCCACATAATTCAACCACTCAAAATAACCGATCTGCAACTATCCTTTGCATTGTCTTAGACATTGTGTAAATCATGAAAGCAAATAACATCATATAAAAGAGATTTGCATGCACACATACATATCACATAACACAGGTAATTATACATGGAAACCCTCGATTAGAGGGAGAAAACCATGGTGGGGATAAATCACATTCTCTCTTACTGCAATGAAAAAAGGTGCCATGTTAAGAGCTTACAATCTGTTCTTTTTGAGAACATCACCCTACTAGGAGTGAATGGTATCCAGTTAAGAATACCTTAGAACCTGTTAAAGTTCACCTTGCTAGAGGATTTTACAACTTCATATTTGAAGTGAATCTATTAAGAGATTTACATAAAGAACCGGTTAAGGTTCACCCTGTTAAGGGATTTACAATGTTGCAATTGTTAGAAGGCAACAAAGATGAATGATCTCTCTAATGACACTACCTTTGTCTCATAGATCCCCTTTGCATGCTCTATTCAACTGATCGGTGTCAGCTTCACTGATTCATTCATGTATCTACTATACTCGGTTCTGCCCCCCCTGTGTTTGCTTTCAGTGATCTCTTTTCACATGAACAATAACCTTCTTTGAATGAATTGTACAAATATATTATCCTTTGGTTATGTCGCTAACTTTCCCTCCAAAACATTAGATTCAAAATTTTGTTACCGCGCCATAAATCACTCTCCAGAAATCATTCCATGAATATTGGTCAAGACAGTCGTTCATGCCGATAAGTCTATCGGTTGACTAGAGAAGACTACCGATTTAACTGGATGTCAACTGGACGTTTCTTGGTTTATCGGTTGATACTCCTATTATGTTGGAGTATCGGTCAAATTTTGCATAACCAGTTACCTCCTGTATACCAGTCTATTATCTACTTAGTTGATTATCCTCCTATGTACCGATCTGCTCACTGCTTATTCGATTGACCTCATGTGTGTCGGTCTACTCACTGCTTACTCAGTCTACACTCTGCTTACCCTGTCTACACATTCCTCAGCTGGTTAACCTCTATATACCGGTCTACTCACTATTGATAGGAATAAGAACTCTTGTTCTTTACCGGTTATCCTTTACTTCTTTTTCGATGGACTATGAAGACCTAGAATAACCATTTCATTCACCGGTCATACAAAATGCACCAAAATGCCAACAAACTCCCCCTTTGGCATTGGTGGCAAACTGTTAGAAATTAGGATCTTAGGATACTAATCATTATAAACAAGATTATAAAGTAAATGAAATATGAAACATACATGCAAAATGTACACATTACACAAGATATACATGGGGAAAACCCTTTCGGGTAAAAAAACCCATAAAGCATCATTTAATTAAAACACTTACAAATATAGTCTATCATAAAATAGACATGAACCTGGGGACACTCCTCCAATACTTCCACATGGCCAATAATACCTCATATGCATAGTGATACAACTCACCATAAAGCTCCAAAATCCCACACCTCTCAAATGAAAGAGAAACTCCTTAAATATAGGAGGAAGGGTGACTTCACTAGTCACACCTTTTCAATAACCCCCACTCATAAATAATTAATAATCTAATAGTTATTAGATTATAATTATTTCAAATGGGATATGCTTATAAAGCATATAATATATAAGGTTTTATAACCTTATATTAGAACATTATATATAAATGTTATAAGGATGTGATCCCTAATAACATTATGTTCTAACACTCCCCCTTAATGTTATAGGGGATCACATGTCAATTTCCATAGAAGAAAAAATGAAGCACCCCAGTAACGTAGGTCTTCTTTGACAGTGATAAATAGGGACACAAATATATGCCAACATGAAGATCATGCATTCCGGACTACATGAAGGTCATCTTGTCATAATTTATAATCCCAGTGTTTTAAAAATGATGCTGTGAGGTCTTAAAAATTATATTGGAGCCGCAGTCTCCTCAAATCAGCCTCTCCCCAGGTTCATTACATAGTGCCCATAGGTCTTAATACAATGCTTTTACAAGTGGAAGTTTTACAAGCAGAAGAATTTACAATATGCCCGTAGGGCCGTAGGTCTTACGATACTGTGCCCGTAGGACTTAAAAAAAATCTGCCCGTAGGTCTTATGATACTGTGCCCATAGGATTTAAAAAAATTTGCCCATAGGTCTTATGATACTGTGCCCGTAGGACTTAAAAAATAAAGGATTTAGCCACTAGGTGGTGTCATTGACATGCACACTCCCCCTCAATGGCATCACCTAAGGCCAAGCATTATTTGAATTTGGAGCATATAATGCCTAAAGGTCTTATGCCTATTAGGTCTTAAATCTAGGATTTAGCCACTAGGTGGTGTCATGTACACTCCCCCTTAATGGCATCACCTCAAAGCCAATCACTGCATAGAGGATTTCAAAGTGATGGCTAAAAATATAATATATAGTATGTGCTCATGATCTTCAAAGTGTCTTTATTATAAAATGCTTTCGTTTGAGTGAGGTGCTCGTGATCTTCAAGGTGCCTTTATTATATAATGCTTTCACTTGAGTGAGGTGCCCATGATCTTCAAGGTGCCTTTATTATAGAATGCTTTCACTTGAGTGAGGTGCCCATGATCTTCAATGTTTATTTTGATCTTTAGAAATGATATTCTCTAGAATGAGTAAAGTAACTTCAAGTAATATGGTACTTTCATATGTATCCAAATGGAACTCTTCCATAAATCTTCAAGGCCATATTGATTCTTTAAGAGCTACATTCATATTTTGTCCATTTGATTCAAAGACACATAGAAGATAGTCTTCTTATTAAAGTATTGCAACATCCATGTAATAGCACTTGCACCATATGTTTTGAAGGCATAACCTCGCCATAGAAGAAACAATATAGTTAGTAACATAGTAATCAACTTCATTTTTGGTACAAAGAAAGAACATAATATTATTATTTTGTCATTTGCCAAAGATCATATAATATTCCTTATAAAAAAATAGTCCAATGATTGGTAGAAAGGAGATGAACATATATTTTTAGGAGAAATAATTTGTTGTCTTGCTTAAAATACAAAAATAGATATGCTACTACATATAGTAATGATCCATAGAAAATTTTTAGGCAACGGGTGAGCTATCCTTTCCAGGTTTGCTCCCCGGACAGTTTATAAGGGCGATAGTCACCCATTATAAGTAGGTTCTAAAGACCCAATGAATTTAGATGATTCCTAAAGCTCATAAAAAACATGTTAGCTAAAGTAACACTCAAGAGAGAAAAGAAAATAAAGTAGCCAAAAAATTCTTTGAAAATTTTAAGCAATTTACTTTTCAAATAGATGTGTAAGAGTTTTGAACTTTTTGCCCTTCCCTTTTGATTCACTTGTGATCTTTGTTGTTCTGATAAAAAAGAATGAATTTATGTAATAATATTGTATTTGACAACAAGAGGGGAAAGATTTAAGAGCACCGTTAAAATCTTTCAAATATAAAGTATGGATACTTCATCAAGTATGAAACTAGGAAAATAAGTATAATGCATTGCATATTTATTAATATTCCTTGAGAACCTTAAATCCATGATATTATGATGAAAATGGAGGAAAGAGAGTATCCCATTTACAAAATACTCTATATATCTTGAAATATTGTAGACATGCGTTCTCAAGAATGTTTATGACAATAAAAGAATAATCTGACATTAATCATAGACAGTGTGCTTTGCATGCACTAACCACTTTTAATGATAAGATTATTTATATGTATGTGAAGCATGCAAATTATGTGAAGCACCATAATGGATTTTCTATTATACTTAATATAGATTTTCAATACAAATAATGCACAAGATTTTTATTGATGAGATTTACCTCATATATGCAAATATTTGAGACAATCTAAGTCAATGTTATAAGAACAGTAACTATTTGTGCATCAAAAAAATAAGTGATCCTTGGATAGATTATTTCTCAAAGGGCTTGAATTGTTAGCTTAAGAGAGCACCATATGAGCTGGATGAAAAAAATGTCTCCCAACATATTCATTTATCATTAATAGAGTGATGAAATCGATGTTTATTTAAAAGATGAAAAAACACCATATTAATACAATAAATATTGGTCTTATTTATAAGAACCAACATAATGCTAGTCTTTTTCATTATATGAATGGCATGTATATTAAGAATTAGATATTTAATGGTTCTATAACTTAAAAAATGTATTTTGAAAGAAAAAAGAACTTTTGTTGTATACCAACTTATAATTTCCTTCTAATTGTATTATAATGACCATCTCAAAGAGTGACTTACAGATCAAATCAATCGAGTCTGGGTTTTATTCTAGATACGAGCGAGTAAGAAAAGAAAGATGCTTCCGCAATCCAATGTCACATATTGGTTGGAAGGATATAACTCTCTTAGGTTCGGTAGAACGTAGCAAGGGTTCCCGGCATTATGATTTCTCTATCCTAGTTAAGCCCCCGCTTCTGAATGAGACTATGATGGTCTGGTCCCAGATTCTGAATTGGGATACGAAACTAGGGACTCTACCCGGGCAACGAAGTAAATTGTCGAGGGGTAAATATTTTTTGTAATGGTGTGAAAGGTATACACTCTTTAACAATGAGATGGAAGATACAAATCCATA
Source organism: Cryptomeria japonica (assembly GCF_030272615.1). Lineage (NCBI taxonomy): Eukaryota > Viridiplantae > Streptophyta > Pinopsida > Cupressales > Cupressaceae > Cryptomeria > Cryptomeria japonica. The sequence continues at coordinate 429,697,941 of NC_081412.1, read as the reverse complement.
GTTGATACTCTATATTAGAAAAAAGAATATACACATATTGTATAGAATTCAATAAAAAGTACATTGAATCTAAATATGATGAAGCGGGAACTCGCTTTACACCTGCTATCTTGTTTGCTTGATAGTTTTGTAAAGCTTTTTCAACAAATCAATTTTGCGAGTTTCCTGCAAGCATTGTAATTCATGAGACTACATTTTTGGAGGCGTTGGAAGAGACATGTCTTTTCAAAAGAGGATACGTATCATGTTGATACAAGTTAGCATCGCCCCTTAAAAGAGATTAGTCTATATAATTTTTAAGAGTTTCATTTTATTGAAGAAGAGGTTTGACCCTCTTTGGTACTTATACTTTTTTTTTGTGACAGTTTCCAAACATTTGAACAACAAATAAAGCAGCGATTCTTATTTTGGCTAGGGCGAATTTATCTCTAGACACCAGCGATTCAACTTTTGATCAAATTTTGATCATCTTAAGGTGGCTATTCCGAGTTTGGCGATTTGGATCTGATTAGTTTTGATCAGCGATCTCAATCTTAGACACTTAGAAAATTCATCAGAGACATCAACGACTTGAACCATAGCATTTGAATCACCAGCGAAGATACTGTGATGCAAAGGATTCGATCTAAATCTGTTGTTGACATCAGCGAATTATACTCGGTGATTATTGGGGACATCAAATTCCATCACCTACCTCAATGATATTCTCCTTTCTATCAACGATTTCACAAGCCATGAAAGGTTACATTGTATACATCTAAATCGTATGCATTTCATAATTTGAAAGAAAATGTATCAGACTGTGTGTGAAATATATAAGATTCCAAATGCAAAATGTCAAAGTCACTATACCATTGCAAAAAAGCCAAGGAGTAAAGGACCAGTCAACTTAGTGGTGACTTTTTTATGCTTTTATCATCATGAAGAGGAAAAAAGTTAAGAGATGCGACTTATTATGAAAGGGTACAACTAGTCCAAATCATATGACTTATTGAGGAAGACTACTTTTATTTTATGAGGCAAATTTGCATCCTTTTCTTACGAATGAAATTTGGTCTATTAAAAAGAGCACATTTTTTAAAGTAGAAAAGTTTAAAATCATTTGATTATATGCTATGGCTCTTAAAGATATATAAATATGTGTAAAGGAAATGTAATAAATGGTGCTAATCATAATTAAGGTTTTTATTTTTTATAGTTCACAAGGACTACTAGTTATAATTTACAATGAAAATGTAAAAAAAATATTAGTTGTTGACATCCTTCTTTTTGATCAATAATTTTTTTATATAAAATCTTATTCTACTTTTTATTCTTAAAATATATAGTAGAATTGATAAAAGTATTTTTAGAGGAAAAATGTTTTTCTTTTCTTAGGGAAGGAAGATAAATACTTTGTAACTAATAACCAAGGATCATGAATGTCATTCTAAGACTTATTTACTTTTTAAAAAAGGTCATTCTTTTGACATTAATAAGGGATAATAGTCTACTAAAAGAAGAAGAATTTTCTATAGGGTAGGCACTAAAAGGTTTTGATAATATATAGTTCCTTCACAATAGAATAATTTTTGAGTTAAGCAAATTATGAAATGTAATACTTAAATATCATAATCATCTAATAATCAAATAGTTGCCAATCACAATTGCATGCATTATAAATATTTTTTAAAAATATGAAATATTGTTGAAAAATATCACCTATGAAAAGGAATAGTTAGAATTTCCTTACTTGGCCTTGATAAATTAATTTTAAAATAATAGAGAATAACCCTATCTTCTAGTATAACCTGTACAAACGATTAGTATAGCCTAACCTGCTCTGATACCATGTTAGAAATTAGGATCTTAGGATACTAATCATTATAAACAAGATTATAAAGTAAATGAACTATGAAACATACATGCAAAATGTACACATTACACAAGATATACATGGGGAAAACCCTTTCGGGTAAAAAACCCCATAAAGCATCATTTAATTAAAAGACTTACAAATATAGTCTATCATAAAATAGACATGAACCTGGGGACACTCCTCCAATACTTCCACATGGCCAATAATACCTCATATGCATAGTGATACAACTCACCATAAAGCTCCAAATTCCCACACCTCTCAAATGAGAGAGAACCTCCTTAAATATAGGAGGAAGGGTGACTTCACTAGTCACACCTTTTCAATAACCCCCACTCATAAATAATTAATAATCTAATAGTTATTAGATTATAATTATTTCAAATGGGAAATGCTTATAAAGCATATAATATATAAGGTTTTATAACCTTATATTAGAACATTATATATAAATGTTATAAGGATGTGATCCCTAATAACATTATGTTCTAACACTCCCCCTTAATGTTATAGGGGATCACATGTCAATTTCCATAGAAGAAAAAATGAAGCACCCCAGTAACGTAGGTCTTCTTTGACAGTGATAAATAGGGACACAAATATATGCCAACATGAAGATCATGCATTCCGGACTACATGAAGGTCATCTTGCCATAATTTATAATCCCAGTGTTTTAAAAATGATGTTGTGAGGTATTTATCAGTGTTATGATACAACAGTTAGTATTGAAACTTACAATTTAAAGTACACTAATTTTCCTTTTACCAATTGTTTGTTACTGATACCGATACATAAAAAATTAACTCACAAGATATTTCTCAAACAAGAACTTTTAGGCTAACTTTTATGCATCTCAACTATGCAGATAGACATAACCTTATATTGGTTAAGGGGATTAAAAAATAATCTTACCATATGTGCTCCCACTCGGCATCAGTATGCCTAGTTTGAAGAGGAACCGTCATCATCGATGGATGATGACTTGGTTTCAAAATGACTTTCCCCTTCTTTTCTTGCTTCCTTCTTAATCCATGCCTTTTTTCATTTCATTTCTCACTTCTTCAATTGTCTTCTTTTCTTTCAAGTCATTTTGCCCTTTCTTCTTGCCAAATTGGTTCTTGTCTTCAAACTGGTTATAGGATCGGTTCCTACACTCTCTGGCTAAGTGACCAATCTTATGGCAATTGAAACATGCCATACTAGTTGTCCTCCATGGTCCTGAATTATTTCTCTAACCCATTCTCATTCTGCAATTTGTTGCAACATGATCGAAATTACCACAAGTCGAACAGGTGGCATTGAACTGATTACTCTTGTTATTAGGACTAACCGGTTTGAATTGTGATCTTAATACATTTGACTTGAACATGCATTCTTCGGGTTTTGTGTCCAAATTTATTTCATGTAAAGCAATGTCCATTGAATCTTCTTCTATTTGACATACTGCTAGATTGAGATGTACACTCATAAGCAGTGTGACCATACTTGTGAAAATTATGGCACTAGCCATCAAAGGTGAAAATCTTCTTTTGAATAATCGGTTTATTTCAATAGACATCAGACTTATGACCTAGTTTACCACAATGATTACAAGAAGATTTATAAAACTTCATACCTTTCACTTCTGAATGGTTCCTTTTATCATCCTTTGTCCTTTTGAATTTAGATGATTCTCTAGTTTCTATAGGACCTGTACCGGAGTAACCAAGATTGGTTGTTTCCTTTGTTATTCTTTGAGCTTTCAACTATTCATCTATCTTCTCAGAGTTTTCATTGAATTTCCTCAACTTCTCATTTCTCTCATTTGCAGCTTTCAACTCACTCTTGAGTTGTTCAATCTCTTTCATCATCTTCTCCTTTTCCTCTGTGTTGTCATGCAGATGCTTATGTATGTATCCATTCTCCTGAGTGAGAATTTGGATTTCTTCATCTTTTTCAATCATGATTGCATTATTTTCTCTCAAGGCATCTTTAGCAAGCCTCTTGGCTCTTTTGGCTTTTGATAAAGCTTCTTCTGCATCTCTTTTTCTTTCATCAGCACTTCTGCTGGCTTTTAGTATCTCAGTCATTCTCAGCACTTGAATTTCATGTTCACTTTTGAGATGTGTGATCTCTTCAGTCAACTTCTTGTTCTTTTCCATGAGTTCCGAGACTACTTCTTCTGCTTCTTCAGATCCACTCTATTCAGAGAGGTGATCTATGATATCCTGATTCCCATTTAGTTTTTGAGCTAGTTCCTTTCTTTTAGCAAGAGATTTTCTCAGTCTCTCTTTCAACTGAGCAATTATTCCATTTGCTTCATCAATATGCTTTTGATACCGATATTCTTCCATAATATTTTTCCTCAAATTGTCAAGCTTTACTTTAGAGGACCAGAGCTCTGATACCAATTGTTAGTATTTAACCGGTGACTAAGAGGGGGGGTGAATTACTCAAAGCAATTTCCACATAATTTAACCAATCAAAATAACTGATCTGCAACTATCCTTTGCATTGTCTTATACATTGTGTAAATCATGAAAGCAAATAACATCATATAAAAGATATTTGTATGCACACATACATATCACATAACATAGGTAATTATACATGGAAACCCTCGATTAGAGGGAGAAAACTACAGTGGGGATAACCCACATTCTCTCTTACTGCAGTGAAGAAAGGTGTTAAGAGATTACAATCTGTTCTTTCTAATAACATCACCCTATTAGGAGTGACTGGTATCCGGTTAAGAATGCCTTAGAACCTATTAAAGTTCACCTTGCTAGAGGATTTTACAACTTCATATTTGAAGTGACTCTGTTAAGAGATTTACATAAAGAAATGGATAAGGTTCACCGTATTAAGGGATTTACAATGTTGCAATTGTTAGAAGGCAACAAAGATGAATGATCTCTCTAATGACACTACCTTTATCTCATAGATCCGGTTTTCATGCTCTGTTCAACTAATCAGTGTCGGCTTCATCGATTCATTCCTGTATCTGATACTCTATTCTTCTCCCCCTATGTTCACTTTCACTGATCTCTTTTCACATGAACAATAACCTTGTTTAAATGAATTGTGTGAATATATTAGCCTTTGGTTCTGTCGCCAACTTTCCCTTCAAAACATCGGATTAAAAATTTTGTTACCACGCCCTAAATCACTCTCCAGAAATCATTCCAGGAATATCGGTCAAGACAGTTGTTCATGCCGATAAGTTCGTCGGTTGACTGGAGAAGATTGTCGATTTTTACTGGATGTCAACTGGACATTTCCTGGTCTATTAGTTGAGACTCCTATTATGTCAGAGTACCAATCAAATTTTTCATAACCGGTTACCTCCTGTATACCGATCTATTATCTACTTAGTCGAATATCCTCTTGTGTATTGATCTATTCACTGCTTAGTCGGTTGACCTCCTGTGTTTCGGTCTACTCACTGCTTAGTCGGTCTACACTCTTCTTACCCTGTCTACACATTGCTTAGCTAGTTAACCACTGTATACCGGTCTACTCACTGCCGATAGGAATAAGAACTCTTGTTCTTTACCGATTATCCTTACTTCTTTGCTGATGAACTATGAAGACTTAGAAGATGATGTTAGCAACAATGAAAACCATTTCATTCACCGCTCATACAAAATGTACCAAAATGCCAACACATACATTACATCAAAATTTGTCATCAAAAACTGCATGTATACATATAGAGATAAAATTTGTAAGGTCTTTACAATGCAATTCTTAAGAAAATATCACTGAAATGAAACTTTAACTACTTAAGATCAGTGTCCAATGTTTCTAACAGTGTCTCAGTAATTTCAACATGTGTCAAAATCTGAGCAACAAATTCTTCCATAGTATCAACAATGCTCATCTCCAGGGTAGCCAAAATTGCTTCAGACTCTTTGTATGCTTGCTGTAAAATTTCAACCTTCAAAATTAACTGATTCTTCAACTCCTTCAAGGATCTAATCTACTTCACTTGTTCAAAACCATAAATTTCTAAGATGTGTTGTAAGGCATCAACTGATTTACCAAAAGTTATTGCAAAGTCCTGTATTGGTATGTATGCATCACTTATCCTATCTAGTTCCTTCTATGTATCTTCTCTCTTTTTCTTTAAGTCAGAACAAAATAATGATACTTTAGATATAGTGGCCAAAATTTTACCTTCGGTTTCTATTCCAATTTTCAAAAGATCTTTGTTCACCGTTAAAGCAACCTTACCTTTGTCAATCTCTGAAAACAATTGTTCTCCCCTTCTCTTCTTGTAATTTTTTTGAGCTAAAGCATGAGCTGCCCCTTCAAGTGATTTTAGTTATTCACCGACATCAACAACTAACTGTCCAAGCTTTGTAATAGGGGTGTATAGATTATTTGTATCAGTATCCAGTAGGAGACTTGATAAAATTTCAACAGCAGTTTGAGTGGTCTCTACTTCTCGTTTCTACTCTTTCAAACTCTTCTTTTGTGCTTGATATTGCATAGTAGTAGCAATCTCCATTAATTTGGAGGAACTCATATTTTCCATATTTATTGGACCTTTAATAATCACAGAGTCCTCATCATCATCATCGATCAAGGTTTTCTTCTTCTCCTTTGTTTTCTTCTCTTCATCCTTTTTCTCTTCTGACTTCTTCTTAGTTTTCTCTTTCCCTATCTTTATTTGTTCCTTCTATGTTGTTGTAGTGACCGGTGGCAGTTGAATTTCAACATGATGTATCTTTACCAGTGGTGTATGCATTTCCACCTTCTCTGATTTCTTCTCTATCTCCTTATCTTTTTCTGTATCCTCTTCCTTAGTGGTGTCTTAGACCGGTTGCAAATTTTCAACACTCTATTCTTTCACTAGTGCTTCCTCTTCCTTCTGATTATCCTTAGTAGCAACATTTATATTTGCATCTGTACATACATTGACTGGTGTAGTCTGAGTCTCTATTGAATGTACATTCATTGGTTTCTCACTTGAGCTCTTATCAGCTTCCTTCTCACCTTCATTATTTGCATCTTGTTGTTTCTCTTAGGGATCATCAATTTGTACATAAATATCTACTACATTTACATTATCTCTAGTATTGTAAACATTATCCGTGGCATTATTAACTATATTACCAGAATCATCATCATTTGGTATATCGATAGGATTAGTATCAACAGGGTCATCATGCAAGTACTTATTATCCGACTCCAAATATGTAGGCTTAACACCCTCAAGAAAATCTTCTCCCTTTAACTTAATAGGTGTATGGGCCTCCTCTTCTTCATCTTTTTCTTCTTCTTCAAGGATGAGACCTAAAGATTTCTTTATCAAAATTTCAGTCTCCTTTTGGACTAATTTAGTATCACCTATCAACATTCTAGTTAATCTCTTCTTTGATATGTACAAGGCTTTTGAATTTACCTTTATCTGTTCAATTTCCTCTTCACTTGCTTCCGGTTGCAAGTGCTTAAGTGTATAATCAATTAATTCTTTATCAAGGGTAATTGCCCCTTGCCACCTAGCATCAATCAAATTATATAATGAATATGGAATTTCCCCTTGTAATTAAATGAGGGCTCTACTAAACTTGTTCATACTAAAGATGACTGCATCTTCAACCTCCCTTCGTTGACTCTCAGACAAGTGAGTAAACAGTATGTTTAAACCTTTGTAAATAGCATACTCCTTAATAATTCTAATCATTCTAGTGAAATAATATTCAAGTGTTAATATTTTTGTAGTTGCTTTACCTTTTCGAGTAGTCTTCTACTTCTTAGCACTTGCCCTTAGTTCTTTCTTATCTTCTTCTGATTCTATTTCCCCAGTGTCTATCACTAGTTTGGGAGCTTTCTTCTTCTTTCTTTTTCTGGTTTGGGAAGGCACAATAGGAGGTTCAATAGTTTTACCTTTCCTTCAGAATTGTATTTTAGAGGGTTTCCCTCTTTGAGATTCAACAAGCTTCTCCTTAGTTTTCTTTTCTTTCTTCTTCTCAGTTGCTTTTGTTGCTCTGGTCTTACTGGTTGGTACACTGGAAGTTCCACCTTGTTGAGCCTCATATTTGTCTCTTGATGCAGCTATCTGTTCTTTTATGAATCCGGCCTACTCAACAAAGGCCTGTACCTCTTTTCTAACTTTCTTTGCTATCACCGATTTTTGTACTTCAAAATGCACTTTCAGTAGTTTCTCCTTGTAGGTTCCAAACCTCTCAACAGTAGCATCTACTGGTTGGCCTAATAAATGGTCAACATAGGCAATGAGTAGATCTTTATCTACTTCATATCACATGGGCATTACCCATGTTGTTCTAGGAATAATAGCTTCCATCAAGCATGTATCTGTGTCAACCATTAAATAGATGGAATCCTCATACCAATTGACTACCTATGTCGATATGTGTTCCCTAGCATGCATTTCCTTATGAAATTTCTTAAAATATCACCATGAAATATCATCAAACTTTTTTTTATCATCCTAATGTTGTTCTTCATCTGCAATAGGGTAGGTGTCTCGGTTATCCATTGTACATCACCAATACTAGGGAAAAAGTTTTGGAAATAAAAGAATAAGCCCATGATAAGCTGACCAAATTTAAATCTCAGCCTTTTTTCCTTCTTCACGGCTTCAAATTTTCTATTAATTGACTTCTCATTGCTTCACAGAGATCATAATTAACATCCTCCTTAATCATCCGGTAGGTAGTGTGAATGCTTACTGCCGCTATAATGTTCATTTTGTTTGATAGAAAATTCTATAGCCAATCACCATAGATCCAAATTTAATAGAAAGATCATTAATATCATTCACAATCATGGCTCTTTTATCCCATCTGGATCCAGTTAACTTCACAACATCATCCTTAGGTATAGACCTAAACAATGGAACTTCATGGGTTGAGTACAAGCCGGTTACAGCATGGATTGCCTCCTTAGTTATTTTGTGAGGTCTGTCCAACCACATAAACTGACCATGAATACGGATCAAAATAAATCTCACCAAATCCTCATCAAAATCATCAATGAAATTGATCGCATGATGAAAACCTTTATCGACTATGCTTCTGAATTGTTCTTTCAATCTTCCCTGTTCATTACACAGAGATCTGTATTGTTCATAAATAACTGCAACTCCAAAGTATTCAACTTTGAAATGATAAAAGGATCTTACATCCTCTACATGCAAAACACCATTCGGTACACCGGATAGGGCACCGAGAGGGTCAATTTCCTTCTAATTGTATGGATATATTTTGAATTCAAGCCTTGCCCTCTTTGTCACATCAACTAGATGAGGTGTATCTATTTCAGATATGCAAATTACCAAGCAAAGAGTAGAATTTCTTAGATAAATACCTCTTCTTATTCGGTACTAGGGTTTTTGACCATCAAAAACTTTTAATACTCAATCACCGAATCAAACTTCACTTCGATCATCTCAGATTGTTGGTAAATTATCTGAATGCTGCTTGCACACACTTATCTCTACTCTATTTGCTTCACCAAGAGTTCTTCAGATGCAAAGTGACAAATGAATATCAAAAAGTTTTAATTTATTTTCACTTTAACTACTGCAATAAATGCATTTTTCGACAAAACCCTAAAATGCTTTAGCAAACTCTAAAGCATATTATCGGTAGTAAAAACTCAATGATATTTACCGGTTATGATCCATAAACACATCAAAACATCAAAATGCATCAGAATATGCAAAAGTTATAGTACATCATCCAAGGATTCAACTCAAGATTTGACAATAAGCTCACCCCAAGTTGTAAAAACAACTTAGTTTGCCAGAGATGGATTCTCCACTTTAGGTGAAGAATCTGATTCTTTGGATGGTTTTTCATCACTCTTCTTCTTCTAGGTCTTATTCATCTCAGCTTTGGTTTCTTCAATATCAACCTTCTTTTTTACTTTTCACTCTACAGGATGATTCATAGGTTGGTTCTTCTATGTTCTATAAAACTTGGCAATGTATCCTGGTTTGTTGCAATGATAGCATGTCATTTCAGATGCTCTCCAAGGCCCTGCATTTCCTCTACTTGTTCTTATTCTGCAGTTCATAGCCACATGTCCATAGTTGTTGCAAATTGTGCAAATCACATTGACTCTCTTTTCCATCTCATAAGGACTATACCGATTAACATAGGATCTTTGCTAATTTGTGTTCCTCCGGTCAGTGAAATTCCTTCTCCAGTCACCAATAGGTCTTGTGTTCATGTGAGGTGCTGGATTTTTTTCTCCATATCTGCATTCAACTAATCTATGCCCATAAATGTTGCATGTATAACAATAACCTTCAAATCTCCTAGGTACATATCTAGTATTAGTTCTATAACCAATATTAGCATCAAATCTACTTCTACAAACATTAGCAGTATGTCCTGGTTTGTGACAGTTAAAGCAAACATGTTTGTAAGATTTCTTACCAGTAGGCTTCTAAGCCTTAGGAGCATTTTTACCTTCATGCATGTCACTCTTAGTACCGGAAGGTTCACCTTTCTCAGAAGTATTGTATCCTAACCCAGATGTATCACCTTTCATCCTCTGAGATTGGATGTGTTCATCCAGCATAGAGGAGCTCTTGTTGAATTTATCAAGCTTCTCATTGGCCTCAACAAGTTCCTTTTTAAGATCTTCATTTCTTTTCATGAGAGTCTCTCTAAGAGACATTGCCATTTCAAGATCTGGTTGTAATGCTTCTTTTTCTCTTGTCTCCTCATGCCATTGTTCATACAAAGTGGCATTCTCCTGCTTGATCTTAAAGATTTAATGCTCTTTATCTTGGATCTTATCCTCAACCTTTCTTCTAGCTTCAAGTTCCTCACTCATTCAGATTGTAGGTGCTACCAACTCTCTTCTTAGGTTATTCTTCTCCCCATTTAGCTTCTTCACTTCTTCAACTAGTGCATCAATGTTTTCCTCATCTGAAGAGTTGTTGTCAGAGATCTCCAACAATTGTTTGGTCAGTTCTTTCCTTTTAGCTAGTGAAGTCTTATACTTGCCTCTTAGGGTTTCTCACTCATCCTTAGTTTTAGCAAGTTCTCTAGCCATTTCTCTATATCTCATTCCTTCACCCATATGTTCCTTAGGATTAGAGATCCTGGTGTAGAGCACTTTCCATTACACATCTATTTTCAAGCACATCGTGGTGTCTATAGGTTCAATTGTGATGTAATAATGGGTTGGATCAATGATCACCCTTTATGTAATTGAATGCCTATTTGTATGGTCAATAATCTCTTAGGTGAGCATATAAACCTAGATGTCTATTACGCCATGAAGACTTGGAATTTGGATTTTCAATGTTAGTATGTCTAGGATGTTGTCTTAGGTGTTTGGAGTCTAAATAATGACCTTGGATGTGTTTCCATAAGGTCTAGGAGGTTAATAACCGATGTTGTCCTAAGTTGCAAAGTGTTTCATTTGTTGTCAAGCAACTTTTCAAAGTTGCTGGTAGGATGCCAACTACTTCTCCAATGGTCCTAACTATTCAAAAGTTGGTTATGGACATTTGAAGAGGTTTATATATGCTTGGACAAATGTAGGAAGAAAGGAGTTGAAAATTTTGTAAAGTTTGGTGGAGAAAATGAATAGAACAAGTTTGATTTCGCCATAACAGTGATATTTTCCCGTACTATCTCTACAGAGCATGAGATCTACTAATGATTTTTTATCTGGTTAGAAAGAACCCTAAAACACCCTTCCAATGCATTTGGTCTGACCTCTTTAAGTAAATTTTAATGGAAGTTATAAGAATTCTATCCTCTGCAGATTTAAAACCCTCCATTTTCAAGGGTTACCATGCAAATAAGACCCTAACTCGCAATCTACTCATTGGGATCCGATGGCCATGGGTAGAATGCAAGTTAGGGGCATGTATTTTGAGATTCCAGAGAGGCGAGGTTAGAGGAGTTGGTTGGTACATTACCACCAAGCCCTAGTCTAAATCAGTTGAGGATTTAGATTAGATTAGAGGAGTTTCATTGAGCATACAATGAACAATGATGACATGATGAGTTGAATTGATGGAATTGGAGTATTTGAACGACGAATAAAATTCTTGAAGAGTTGGAACCTTCTTGTGATCCCATTCTCAGATACCTCATTTGTGAAATCGGTCTAACCTGGTCAATTAGGCTTGTGACCCAAGTAGGTGTTGAAGAGTGCAGGAATAGGGTGGAATTCCAATCTTTTGGAATTTGATAGTAATCCCAAAAGGGTGTCTAAAACCTAAATTTGTTTAGGGTGTTGTTTGGTGTTATCTGGAGAAAATTCCAAAAAGATAGTGAAATAAAGCTACTAACCGGTAGACCGGTGCCGGTAAACCTATGCCGGAAGACATGTACCAGTAGGCTTGTCTAGGCCAAAAAAGCCAATATTTGTCTTGTACTTCAAAATAGCATTGTGGAAGATCTTGATAGATCTTAGGATGTTAGTAGAAGTGTTGTGACATCCCTGGTTAGGGGCAAGAGTTTGATTTCACAGTTGAGGTGTGAATCATAGGGAGACTCAAGGTAAAGAAGACTAGGGTGTGTAGGTGGGTTTATCACCCTACTGCTGCCAAACTCTACTTCAGGTGGTATTAGAGCCTCAGAAGAGCCTTGGAGAAGAATAAAGCAATGGAAGATGCAACAAAGAATAGTGAGGAGATTCCCACTAGACCCATGACAAACATGGAGTTAGCCAAGATAGTGAGGGAGCAGGTGGCTAAGAATAAAAAGATGGAGGAGGAGATAGAAAGGTTGAAGAAAGACCAAGCAGGCAAGTGAGTTGCATCAGCATCTGATGGAGACCGAGAAGAGGAAGAAGAGAGACTATTGATCTCGGCAGATCAAAGGCAATTTGTTGAAGCCCTCAATAGGGTAGGAAGAAGAGATAATAGAGAATAACTACCTACATTCTCTAGAAAGATGAATCAAGAAGAGTGTATGGATTAGATAGAAGCAATGATCAATTATTTTGAATGTGAAGAGCTACCTAAAAACCAAAGGGTGAAGGTGGCTAAATCCAAAATGAAAGGTCCAGCTCTTAGTTGGTGGAACTTTCTACAAAATGAAAGAAATGAAGAAGGAAAGAGACCTATAATCTCATGGAAGAAGATGGAGATAGAGATCAAAAGGTAGTTTGTGCCTAAGGACTATGAGATAATCTTACACAAGAGATTACAAAATCTAAGGAAAAGAGATTTGGATGTCAGTACTTACACTCAGGAGTTCCACAGGATGACCCTTAAAGCAAAGATACCAGAGAGCGAAACACAAAAGCTAGCAAGATACATGAATGGTCTTAAGTTTAGTATTCAAGATGAACTGATTTTGTTTAACCCTGAATTAGTGCACAAGTGTTTTCAGATGGCACTTAGGATTGAGGAGAAGCAAAAAAGGAGAGGGGAACACAATAATAGAGGAAAGGGTACAAGTTTCATAGGAAAAGGTAGATTCAATGGAATAGGATCGTCTCCTAAACCCCAAGGAGAGTCCAGCCATCAGGAACAAGAGGGAGAATCAGGGAACAGAGGTAGATTTAGAGGAAGGAGGGGAAATGGTAGAGGAAGATTCTATGGAAGAAGACCTAGTGTCTTTATTGGTAGGTGTTTTTCATGCAACCAAGTTGGGCATCTGTCATTCAAATGTCCTGAGAAACTAAGCAATGGTATCCAAGGAGGTGATAGGAGGGCACATCTAATATAAGAAGAAGATAGTCAAAGCACGACCTCCTACCCCACATCAACTTTAAAGTCTGTAGATCCGGAGCAAGGAGAACTCTTGATGATCAATAGGATCCTCTTGAAAGTACCAACCGTCAAAGAACCACCTCAGAGGAAATCTATTTTCAGAACCTCCTGCAAAGTACAAGGCAAGGCATGCAAATTCATTGTGGACTTAGGGTCCACAAATAACATAGCTTCTATTGAAATGGTTACTAAGCTTAACTTGCAAAGAATGCCTCATTCCCATCCTTATAAAGTTTCTTGGTTGAATAAAGGTCAACAAGCCTTGATTAGTGAGCAAGTTTGGGTAGAATTTTCAATAGGTGAATACAAAGATAGGGTGTTGTGTGATGTAGTAGAAATATATGCATGTCATCTACTACTAGGCAGGCCTTGGAAATATGATGTAGATGCTAGACATGAGGGAAGGAAGAATGTTTACACCATCACCAAGAATGGGGTAACTTCACTATGACACCTCTTCTGGATGATAATAAGGATAAGCACATTGTGACTAGTGTCATGCTATTAGATGAGAAAGAGTTCATGAAAGGTTTGAAGGATAAGGATACGCCTTATTTTGCAATAGTTTTCAAGACTAAGACTAAACATAAGAAGCAACCTAGGAACCAAGAGACAGAAAGGAAAGTAGGTCCTAAAGAAGTTCAAAATCTACTAGACCGGTATAAGGGAATAGTTGCAGATAGTACCAATTCCTTACCCCCTCAAAGGGAAATCAATCACTGTATTGATCTCATACCAGGTGCTACACTACCCAATAAGGCAACATACAAGCTTACCCCTAAACAAAATGCAGAAGTTGCAAGACATATTTAAGAATTGCTTGAGAAAGGGTTAGTTAGGAAGAGCATAAGTCCCTGTGTAGTCCCTGCAGTACTAGCTCCTATGAAGGAAGGAACATGGAGGTTCTGTACCAACTCTAGGGCCATCAATAAGATAACAATCAGATATAGATTCCTAATGCCAAGAATGGAGGACTTGATGGATTGTCTAGGAGGGGCCAAGTATTACTCCAAAATGGATTTGAAAAGTGGTTATCATCAAATAAGGATCAGAGGTGGAGACCAATGGAAGACAGATTTTAAGACCAATGAAGACCTATTTGAGTGGATGGTTATGCCATTTGGACATTCCAACGCCCCTAGTACATTCATGAGACTCATGAATGAAGTTCTTAAGCCCTTGATTAATCACTTTGTACTAGTATATCTAGATGATATATTGATTTTCAGTAAAGACTAGAAAGAACATCTAACACACTTGGATTTGGTGTTGCAAAGGTTACATGAGGAGCAGTTGAAGATCAATTTGGGTAAATGTGTCTTCTTGCAGGAAGAACTAGTGTTCCTTGAATTTGTGATTTCTCAAGGAAATTTGAAAATGGATCCATCTAAGGTGGATGCAATCTTAAATTGGCCAACCCCTCAATCAACAAGGGAGGTAAAAGGTTTCCATGGATTACCAAGTTTTTATAGAAATTTTATTAAGAATTTTAGTGGGGTTAGTGCACCAATGATAGAAACCATAAAAGGTGGCAGGAAATGTCAATTTGTATGGACTAAGGAGGCTAATAGATCTTTTGATTTTTTGAAAACTAAAATTTCAGAGAAACCTATTTTGGTACTACCTGACTTTCATAAGGTTTTCACTATTGAATGTGATCCATCAAATAAGGCCATAGGAGGAGTCTTGAGTCAGGAAGGTAGGCCAGTGGCATTTTTCAGTGAGAAAATAAATGAGGCAAAGCAAAAGTATTCTACATATGACCTAGAGATGTATGCTATGGTACAATCCCTTAGGAAGTGGAGACATTATCTCTTACCTAAGGAATTTATTGTATATACTGACAACCATGCTCTATGTTTTTTGAACAGGCAGGAGAAACTAGATCACCGACATATGAAGTAGATGGAATATCTTCAAGCTTACACTTTCACTGTCCTATATAAGAAAGGAGTAGCTAATAAAGTTGTCGATGCACTTAGTAGAAGGAACTTAGCAATCTAGGAGATTCAATTGGAAAGAATGGGAATCAATGCCTTGAAAGACATGTATCAAGGAGATGAATATTTCAAGGAGGCCTATGAATTTTGTAAGGACATGAATGACAGGTATCATACTGATTTTTCTGATTATATCCTCCAAGAAGGCTTACTCTTCATAGCCAGCCAACTTTGTATTCCTAATTGTTCCATGAGGGAAAATATTTTAAAAGAAAAGCATTGTGGACGTTTGTCAAGACACTTTGGACTTGATAAGACACTTGAATTAGTTAGGAGATTCTACTTTTGGCCTAGGATGCAATCAGATGTGAGAAAGTATGTGACAGAGTGTGTGGTATGCCAAAGGGAAAAAGGGACAAGTTAAAATGTAGGTCTATATACTCCATTACCAATCCCTACTAAACCTTGGGACTCAATTAGCATGGATTTTGTCTTAGGTCTTCCCAGGACTAAATCAAGATATGACAGTACATATGTTGTTGTGGACAGGTTTCCCAAAATGGCATACTTTTTGTCGTGCAAAGTTACACATGGTGCTTCCAATATTGTAAGTTTGTTCTTCAAGGAGGTTGTTAGACTTCATGGGTTACCTTTAAGCATTATCTCAGACCAGGATCCTAAGTTTGTAGGACATTTTTGGAGGACTTTGTGGCGCAGGTTAGGTAAAAAATTATCCTTCTCTTCTGCTTATCACCCTCAATCTGATGGATAGATAGAGGTGATTAATAGATCCCTTGGTAATTTGTTGAGGTGTTTGACTAAGGACCATGGGGTCACTTGGGATACTATTCTTCCACAAGCAGAATTCTCATATATTGACTTTGTGAATAGAAGTACCAGACTGAGTCCTTTCCAAATTGTATATGGAATCCATCCTAGAGGTGTTCTTGAACTCAGATAAGTACATAATATTGAAAGAAGGAGTGCTCAAGTGGATGATTTTGCTGAAGTAATCAGAGACATACATCAACAAGTTTGGGATAGATTGATACAAACCACTGAAAAGTATAAGAAAGTAGTAGATGTCACAAGGAGAGATGTTAAGTTTAAAGTGGGAGACATAGTGATGATTCATCTCAAAAAATAAAGACTCCCTAAGGAGAATTACACCAAGCTACTCATGAAAAAGATAGGTCCTTTTAAGGTCCTAAAATGATGTGGAACAAATCCATACAAGATAGATCTACCCCCTGATGTTGGTTTATCTCTTATAGTCAATGTATCTGATATATATGCATATAAAGATTTTGTGGATGATGTTTGTATTGCAGGTCCATCTGATTCTTCCAGTCCACCTATTTTGGAAGGACTTCCTTCCCCTCTCAAACCTGAGATTGAGTGCATTTTGGATCAAAGGGTTAGAAAGAAAACAAGGAGGAAGACTTACTTGGAGTACCTAGTCAAATGGAAGAATCAACCTTTAGAGGATGCTACATGGATGACTTTTGAGGCCATTGAGAAGACTGGAACTCTCTTTGCAGACATCCCAACTCAAGTAACTTGAGTTTCTTTTGGACCCAGGAGTATGGTGCAGAGCACTTTCCATTACATATCTATTTTCAAGCACATGGTGGTGTCTACAGGTTCATTTGTGATATAATAATGGGTTGGATCAATGATCACCCTTGGTGTAATTGAATGCCTATTTGTATGGTCAATAATCTCTTAGGTGAGCATATAAATCTAGAGGTCTATTAGGCCATGAAGGCTTGGAATTTGGATTTTCAATGTTAGTATGTCTAGGATGTTGTCTTAGGTGTTTGGAGTCTAAATAATGACCTTGGATGTGTTTCCATAAGGTCTAGGCGGTTAATAAGAGATGTTGTCCTAAGTTGAAAAATGTTGCATTTGTTGTCAAGCAACTTTTCAAAGTTGTCGGTAGGATGCTAACTACTTCTCCAATGGTCCTAACTATTCAAAAGTTGGTTATGGATATTGGAAGATATTTATATATTCTTGGACAACCGTAGGAAGAAAGGAGTCAAAAATTTTGTAAAGTTTGATGGAGAAAGTGAATAGAACAAGTTTAAGTTTGCCATAACAGTGATATTCTTATGTACTATCCATACAGAGCATGAGACCTCCTGATGAATTTTTGTTCTGGTTAGAAAGAACCCTGAAACATCATTCCAATGCATTTGGTCTGACCTCTTGAAGTAAATTTTAGTGCAATTTATAAGCGTTCTATCCTCTGCAGGTTTGAAACCCTCCATTTTTAAGGGTTACCATGCAAATAAGACCCTAACTCGCAATCTACTCAATGGGATCTAATGGCCATGGGTAGAATGCAAGTTAGGGGCATGTATTTTGAGATTCTAGAGGGGAAAGGTTAGAGGAGTTGGTTGGTACATTACCATCAAGCCCTAGTCTAAACTAGTTGAGGGTTTAGATTAGATTAGAGGAGTTTCATTGAGCATACAATGAACAATGATGAGATGATGAGTTGAATTGATGGAATTGGATTATTTGAACGTAGAATAAACTTCTTGAAGAGTTGGAACCTTCCTGTGATCCCATTCTCAGATACCTTCTTTGTGAAATCGGTCTAACCTAATCAATTAGGCCTGTGACCCAAGTAGGTGTTGAAGAGTGCAGGAATAGGGTGGAATTCTAATCTTTTGGAATCTGATAGTAATCCCAAAAGGGTGTCTGATTCTAAATTTTTTTAGGGTGTTGTTTGGTGTTATCTGGATAAAATTCCAAAAAGATAGTGAAATAGGGCTACTAACCGGTAGACCAGTGTCAGTAAACCTATGTTGGAAGACCTATACCGATAGGCTTGTCTAGACCTCAAAAGCCAATATTTGTCTTATGCTTCAAAATAGCATTGTGGAAGATCTTGATAGGTCTTAGGAAGTGGGTAGAAGTGTTGTGACATCCCTGGTTAGGGGTAAGAGTTTGATTTCACATATGAGGTGTGAATTGTAGGGAGACTCAAGGTAAATATGACCAAGGTGTGTAGGTGGTCTTATCACCCTGTTGTTGCCAAACTCTGCATCAGATCCCTTTCAAGCGGTTAAGCCTTAAGTAAGTTAGGCTTTGATATGAATTGATGAACTTATAACGCACTGTGAAAGGGGGGGGAATCAGTGATAGTAAAAAACAATACAAAACTTAATATCAATTTCACCAACTTAAAACTCAATAGACATGCAAGAAATAACACCAAGTATCCAATCACCACATAAAACATAAACCACATGACACAAGAGTTTATATGTGGAAAATCCAAATGGGAAAAATCATGGTGGGAGTTAGTACCCACAAGATCCACTATCTGCAGTATAGAGATCTGGTCGGCTAAGGTCTACAACACCCGATGAGGGGCACACACTGTTAGAAGTGTCTAAGCCTGGGTAAGTTCTTTACAAAAAGTCCTATGAGGACCAACCCTTTTAGGAGCTACCCAAGTTATTGGGATTTGAAAAAAAAGCTAATGTGTCACCTAGTTAGAGGATCTAATGATCAGAACTGTTAGGATCTGACTGCACCCTGTTAGGAGTGACCTTGTAAGAGGATTTTCTTGCTACAACTGTTAGGAAGACAACAAGTACAAATGATCTCAGAATAACACCTTATGTATCTGATAAGATCCACTTTAGAACATTACAACATCACAAAGACTTCATCTATCAACTCCTTTGATCTTCACACTATCAAAAATACAAAATTTGCTCCATATATCACACTATCAAGCTCATGTATATATATCCTTTCATACCTCATCACACAATTAAAATTATCATAAGGTCAGCTAGAACCTTATTACAATTCGCTACGTTCAATGCATCTAGACAATCTTGCATTGTACGCTTTAGTTATGTCGGCCACTGACATAACAAATCCAATTATGTGTTGTATTACTGATCCGAGTGATTTTCATCACTACCGATTAACTGTGTTCCTTGGTCTCTACCTTGTTGATCAAATCTCATTTATCTAATCAAATCTGCTCATGGGGTCAAGAACATATCCTCATCTGATAATATTCAATGCTACTGCAAAACCGCATTCCTTCAGCCTTCATAGATTTCATGTACCGGTTGTCAGTGTGAGACTCTATCAGTCATTTTACCAGTTGAAGTCCTAATTACCAGTTCTTCCAACACAGGTTTACTGACACCAGTCTAACTGGTAAAGGAAACTGGTAAACACGTCTGGTTGAAGTCCTACTTACCAGTTCTAATTACTAGACTGGTAAACATTGTATTTGACCACCATAGATGAAAACTTCACATCATGATCTATAATATCATTTATGGTCATTGCTCTACTATCAAACTTGGAACCAGTAGTGGCTATCACCATATTATTCAACACCTTTCTCAGACTAGGTACTTCACCAGTTTCATTGAGGCATATCACAACTCAAATTTCTTGCTTGGTAATCTTGTGAGGCCTATCAAGCCATAAGAACCCATCATGAACTTGAATGAGAATGTATTGAATCCACTGCGCTTCATCAAATAATAAAAAATGGATGAATTGCAAAAAACCCTTGTCCTAAAGAACTTTGTATTCTGGTTTGAGATTTCCAAAACTATTCACCAAGTGTTTGTTATATAGGTTCAATGTGTCCATGTTACCAAGCTCCTCAAGATCATAGTGGATGTATGCCCTAATATCTTCATTGTGAAGCACTTCATAGGGTAGCAAACAAAATGCACCTTCCAGATCATCTTCAACCGACTTGAAAGGGTGTTTCTTGAAAATTGGTCTAGCCCTATCCTTAATCTCCACAACCAATGGGGTAGAAATACCAGAAGCTGAAGCCATTTCAAACTTAGGGTTTGCATAAATAGATAATTTGAACAGATAAATACATTGATTTTCAATCAGGCACTAAAATTCACTTTAGAGTCATTGAAATTGTTGTTGAAATCACCAAACCACTTCGCTCTGATTCTTTGCACTATTCGCTTGATTGCATTGTGATAAATGAAGCTATGAAATGCATTTTTATCTTTCAAAAACATAATTTTCCATTGCAATAATGTTGCAGATGGTTACCATGATTTTCATAGAGTTGCTTACCAGAGCACCAATTCTTCTCTGAAACTTCCAGATAATATTTGCACATAAGATTTAATCCTTCAACAACCTTCCAGAATCGATTGTAGATCACCAAAGAAGGGGGTTTCTTAGAATCTGCATGAAAATTTCCCCTAAGGCATAAAGCCCTAGTTACTGGATAGAGATCTTGCACCAAATTCGGGTGCATGTCCATTGTTTACACTAGATTCATCTTTTCTGACCCACATCTTCTCATGCTTGTCTCTGATCTCTTCTACCTTTTCCTTTCCCTTCTCATCTGATTTGTTCTTGTCTACCAGAGAACTATTCTTGTTTTTACATTACTTGACAATATGAGTGGTTTTGTTGCATGCATGACAAACAACATTTCTCTGCATAGGTTTGAAGTTCATCTAATTTGGTCTCATCCTACACTGGCTAGAGATATGTCAAACATCCCACAAGCATAGCACCTCTTATTTTAGAAGTTATTGTTGAAATTATTGGATGAATTGATTATGTGTTGCATTGATGTTTTGTCATTGATGTCAATTC
This sequence comes from Cryptomeria japonica, assembly GCF_030272615.1. Classification (NCBI taxonomy): domain Eukaryota; kingdom Viridiplantae; phylum Streptophyta; class Pinopsida; order Cupressales; family Cupressaceae; genus Cryptomeria; species Cryptomeria japonica. Next base: position 429,676,813 of record NC_081412.1, on the reverse strand, counting down.
TAGCTATTATGGCTGGTTACTGACAAACAGGTTTTGGTTACCGGTAGAAGATCAAGTGTTACAGATAGAAGAGATTATCTATTGGACACTTTCGGCATGTTTGGATCTGTGGAATGTGATTGGTTACATGTGGTACATGCTTCTGGAGAATGTCTTGGTCAAATGGTATTGACTTGGTAATCGGATGCTATCATACACTCTGGTAAACCCTTACCAACACTAGTTTAAGGCTTTACCGATAGAGCTCTCACTGAGGAATCTTGACAAGATGCATAATAGGTGTTGATGCAGCTCCTACATGGATTCAGGATGTTGAAGATATTCTTTGATCGTGCTTCAACTGCTTGAAGACATTGCTTTCGCGTGGTGGACCCAAAATTGGTCTGATACCTATCTAGGTTATGGACCAGTATCATGCTAACATGTACTACATGTTATCGGGATGTTTTGGGATGTTTTATGGATTTGTTATTGATGTTTTGGTCTAAAACCGACATGGAATATCATTGTAATATGGATTTATGTAATGATCATATTGCAATATCTTTTAGGTGGATGACCTAATTGGTTTCGGCCTTAGGGTTTGTATAAAATGATGTAAGATCTCATTGTAGATCGGGGCATGGGAATGGAATAAGTGTTCGTGGTCTTGGAATGCAATATCATATGCGAAGGAGATTTGGTCGATCATAGGTGATCGAATTGGGATTAAGGAAGAGGTCAAAGGCCTCCGGTATTCAGCTTAACTGGGACTATAATCAAGCATGGTAGATGTTATTTATGATAGTTCTTTATTCTGGATTGTTGTCCATCTATATTGAAATGGTTGTAGCCTCTCTGTAGTCAATGAGACTCTTTTGTAATGAGAAGTACGCTCTAGGCAATGTGCCTTCCTGCATGTGCAAGCCCCTCATTGTATCACATACTTTCTGCAGAAGTATCATTTGATTATGGGTAGGCTTCCCACGTGGTTTTTCCCTTTCTAGGTTTTCCACCTAAAAATCATGGTGTTATGTGGTATGGTTGCTTTGCATTGATTATATGTTTAATTGTTAAGTTGTATTGTTTACCAGTATCTGTTCCTACCGGCATCTGTATGTGCTTTACTGGTACTTGATCTATTTAAAGGTTATTAGGTGGATTAAAAATTATAATATATTAACAACTAATTCACCCCCCCCCCCCCTCTCAATTGTTCACCAGTTATCCTAAGAGTTATTTACTATTTCTCTACACATATTTGACTTGTGACCAAAATTACTGCATATGAAACACTGACCAGTAAAGATAGGAATATTACTCATGTTGTTCATTCCATTATTCATCCTACTTCTTCATTGATTCGCCATATGATCGAATTTATTGCAAGTAAAGCATCTGCCATTAAATTTATGAGCATTAGGTTGTCTTACCGAAGGATTCTTGCTCTTCTTCTGACTGAATTTTTAATTTCCTTGTCCAGATCTGGAGGATTCACTTTTCTCAAATCCAAGTCCTGGCATGTTCTTTTCATGTCTCTGAATTTCCAACATCTCGTCAAGCCTTGCTCAGCTATCTTTGAGTTTGTCTTTGTAGTTATTAGCAGTAGCAAGTTCATCCCTTAAGGTATCAATTTTTCTTTCAAGTTCTTGACAATTACTCCTGGATTGTGTCAGCACAAGCTTCAACTAATCATTCTCATAGGTAATCCTGAAGCATTCATTAACTCTTTCCTTCAATGATTGGGCCAAATTCTTTTAATTTTTCTTCCCGTCCTCAATCTCCTTAGTTATCCTCATCACAATGGATTGCATCTCATTCTTCAAGGTAGCATTCTCTCTCTCAATCTTGTCACATTCATCAACTTTACCTTAATTTTCCATGATTTGATCTTCTTTCTCCTTTAGCTTGTCCATCAATTCCTTCCTCTTGTCTCTTGAAGTGCTCACTTGATCCTTCAAGTCATTAATGAAATCATCAACATTCAGGTTTTTCTTCAAAGAACTAATCTCATTTGTTGCTGCAGCAAGATCCTCAATTGCCAAACTGAGCTATCTCTGAAAATCGGAATCCATTGATTCAATCTCCCGAACCTTCCTCAAGCGGTTAAGCTTCCTCAAAGGAACTAAGCTTTGATACCAATTATTGGAATCAAGGATCACTCAGAGGGGGGGTGAATCAGTGATCTACTAGTTAGTAGGTTTTCAAACTTAATTTAAACCACCAGAAGCATACACATGAAACTGAATTGTAGAAACATAAAACAATCAACCAAAAGATCATAACACTGGATTTTTACATGGAAACCCAAATGGGAAAACCATGGTGGGATTTTAACCCACAATATTATTCCACTATGTCTAGTAGCAAAACAATATTACAATATGGGGAATGCACAATCATTCAGGCACACTACCTAGAGCTCACTACTCAAAATACAATAAGGGATACAACCCCAAAAGGCTCACTACCTTATTGATTGATTGCAATGATGAATTACAACAAAATAAACTCCAAAATAGCATCTATAATGCTTGGATGATTTTTGGTTAAGTGTTAGATATACTGACTGGATCACCTCTATTGTTCTGCTATGTTATGCCCTATTCACTATCTCATTTAGTTACCAGATCAATAATGCGCATGTGAAACTGCACCAAAATTGATTCATGATCACCACTCACTCGAATATAATCATACCATACACCAAAAAGATCATCTACACCAAACTTATATACCGACAATCACAAAATAGATCATTTACCATGTCGGCCTACTAGTGTAAGGTGTAGTCACATGTTGGATTGACCGGATCACCAAAGATAAATTTGGATCACCAAAATAATAGTAAAATAATGTTTTAATGTCGGCACAATCAATCCAAACATGATACAATGCACCGCAATCACCAGAAAGCTTCAGGACCCAAAATTACTACGTTCATCCTGAAATACTGGTTAACAGGTTACCGATTGACATCTGCTTCCGATTAAGAATAATTGTGGTTACCGCATCGAATATCCAAGAAGAGTTGTCATCAATGACAACCCTAAACCAATAATAAACCATTAGAAGCCACCGGATGAGTGTCAATTGCCAACATAGATAATTGCCTTATATTAGAAATTAGGATCTTAGGATACTAATCATTATAAACAAGATATTAAATAAATGTATTAAGGATCATACAACCATAAAATAACACATTACACAATATATACATAGGGAAAACCCTTTCGGGTAAAAAACCCCATAAAGCATCATTTTTTAAAAACACTTACAAATATAGACTAGAACCTAGGGATACTTCTTGAATGCTTCCACATGGCCAATAATTCCTATCGTGCATAGTGATAAAACTCACCATAAATCTCCAAATTTACACACCTCTCAAATGAGAGAGAACCTCCTTAAATATAGGAGAAGGGTGGCTTCACTAGTCACACCTTTTCAATAACCCCCACTCATAAATAAATAATATAATAATTATTAGATTATAATTACTTCAAATGGGATATGCTTCTAAAGTATATAATATATATATTTTACATAATCTTATATTAGAACATTATATATATTTTATAAGGATGTAACCCCTAATAACATTATGTTCTAACACCGTCTAATACCATGTTCTTCACAAAAGCTATCTAATACATTTGACATAAAATCACCTCCTTTATTAGACATTAAACACTTGATTTTAATATTGATTTGTTTTCCTTTTTCTTCTTTTGGATTTGATTATTTAGATTTTTTGGTTACCAATGTTTTGGATCAAACACCATGATCCATCTTTAGGGTAAGAGAGCAAGTGAGAGAGAAAGAGAACATAAAATCTGCACCATGATTTTATATTCTCTTTCTCTCTCACTTTCTCTCTTACCTTGATGATGTATCATGGTGTTTGATTTGATTCCAAAACAAGAACAAGAAAATAATTATGGACTATGAAATTTTCATGAATTTAATCTATTTGATTTTCAACCAAATATTTGAATATCTTAAATCTATCAAATGCCTTGGACTTTTCTTTTAAGTAACCCATGTCACTCTAGAATAATCATCAATAAGTAACATAAAATACCTTTCACCATTGAGTCCTCTTACCCTTATAGGTTTGTATATATTTGTATGAATCAACTCCAAAGGTCTTTTAGTAGAATATTCCTTGTTCTTGAATTTGTTTCTTGTTTGGTTTCCTAGCTAACATTCCTTGCACACAGTATTAGCAAGTTTGATGATCTTTGGTAAATCTCTCATTGCATGATTTGAATTGAATTTCACCTTGTTTTCAAAGCTAACATGTCTGAACATTTTGTGCCATAACCAACATTCACTTCTCTACACCAACAGACAACTACTTCCTCTATTTTCTTTCACATAATAGACATCATTTTTTCCTATGCCTTCAACAATGAATCTTCTAGAGCCATATCTTTTGACCTCACATTTGGACCCATGAAATATGATCTTTTAGCCTTTACTACACATCTGACTCACACTCAAAAGTATGTCTCAAAACTTTAACATAATCAACATCATCTATCTTATCCGTACCATCAATACTTATGGTTCCTTTACCATAGATAGGTGTTGTCTCCTCACTAGAAAAAATTTCTAATCTACCATTATTCTTTTCAAAGTCTATGACTTATTTTTGTCACCCATCATATGATTCAAGCATCCAAAATCAATTATCTAGTCTTTAGTTCCATTTTTTATTGCAGTGTAATCTTCACAATCATTGAACTTTCATGGTTATTCTCATCATGTAGAGTATTGGACCTTTTACTATCATTTTCTTTTGTAGCTAAATAAAATGATTATTCATTTGATTCATCACCATCTTCATCTTCAAAGGAGTAGGTTTCCATTGAACATTAACTCATTTTAGTCTTATGTCTATCATCTACTCTTTATTTTTGTCATCTCTACTATAGTTATCTTTTCTCTTGTTATCATCATATGATCTCTTATTATTATCCTCCTTGAAAGTAAATCTATAATCATAATGGCCAAATCTTCCCTAATTAAAACATTTAAAGGTAAACTTAACTTTGTATTTCTTAGATCGTTTCTTCAATATTCACAAAGTTTTCTTCCACTTCGTCCATGTCATTGGCATTGCTTTAATTAGGTTCATCTTCAATCTTCTTGCTAGCTTTGAATGTTGTTGAACCTACTTCTCATTGTGATGATCAATAGGTTTTGAAGTTTCAAAGGTGGAGAGAGATCCATATAGTTTATCTAGAGCATATTTAGTCATCTCATGACTTTATTAAATGGCATACCTCTTAGGTTTATAACATTTAAGCAAAGTTCTCATCACTTTTGTCACAACTTTGCTTTCTTCCATTATTCCATCAATACCTCTGATTTCATTGATTATCTCATTTTTAACTTTCAATTTTCTCATCTTCAAAAATCTTGTGTCTCAAATATATACTTTAGATTCTATATTTTGACTTGCTTGGTCTTATCATATCTTTCATAAATGTTACTCAATTTTTCCCAAATTTTCTTTTCACTTGTGCATCCACTAGTCTTAAGAAACTTGATGTCACTCAAACTACTAATAAGTACATTGATTTCCTTGATATTATTTTCATGATTCTTGATCTCATCTGGAGTAGTCAGACCACCACTCAAAGTAGTATAACTAGTTTTTATAATATCCCATACACCAAGCAAAAAAGAATTCAAATGATATTCCATCTACAACTTCCAAGTAGATTAATTTGTGCCATGAAACATTGGTGCATTGAAATAGATGTCCCATGCCATCCCGAACCTTATTTAAGTGGTTAAGCTTATCTTAGAGGAACCTTACTTTGATATTTTTTGTTGAACACATGATATGACTAAGAGGGGGTGGTGAATAAGTCCAAACCATAAAAAAACCTAGTTATAATTCTTTAAACATCAAATCACAACAAACTAATCTCTCTACATATGAAACATAAAACCATAAATCAAAATGCACCACAAGAACAATAGATTTATGTGGAAAACAAAAGAAGGGAAAAAACACGATGATAATCACACTCACAATATGAATAACTGATTACAACTTTGTAGGCTTAAGGACAAGGAGCTCACTGCACCTGATTAGACTTGCACAACTAATGTGCACAACCTTAGGGAAAGATACAAGGAACTTGCATTACTAAGATGCATAATCTCAGGGAAAGATACAAAGAACTACATAGGCTACCAAAGGACTCACTATCTTTTGGAAGATACAGCAAAAGAATGAATTGAAATGAACAAGATATCTTGATCATGAAATTATCCTTGAACCATTATGTCAAGTGAAAAATATCATGTAAAACATATCACACATCACTCACTATCTCAAAACACTATCATAATGAAGATATGATCATCAAAGATCATCATAGATTCAAACTCACATTTCTACTCTTCACTTGTGCTTTCATGTCATTCACATATAATTCACAATAATCCTCTCACTAATTCACATGTCCACACTTCCATTTATACAAGGTTATACATTGAAATCCTCAACTAGGTCAACCACAAATAAAATATACATGAACTACATAAAGTCAGCCACCCAACCCAAAAAAATACAAAGAACTCCACTCTAGGAGATAAAGAAGACCCAGATACATTACAACATATCTACGTAAATTGATTCCAATGAACCACACATGCTAATACTTCCTACAAAGTCTGCATCAAAAATAACGTGTAGAAACACAATGAAGCACGTTAACAAGTTGACCCAAAAAAATTATCCAATGAGAAATACTCAATGGGAATCTACACATGCCACGATGAGACCCATATCAATATTCTAACTCAACCTCCAAATCATATGACCCCAAAGAGCATGATTTTAATAAGATAAATCAATAGGGTCAACGAGAGACCAACATAACTGACAACATCGAACACATAATAACATAACTTCACTTTATTATCAAGCCAACACTAGAAATATGAACTAGAACACTACATGAACCATATGAACATGTCCAACAAGAAACAACACTTGAATTAATGCAGTAGAGAAATGCAAACAATTTTTTATACCATTCCTAATAGATAGCCTCTCTGTCACCAAAGTGCCACAACTAACCACATTATATCCAAAACCCCAAGCCAACATTATCAAGAAGTAGAGGAATGCAGATCTTTCTTCTATAAAGACATTAAATTCTCTTTCTTTCATATTGTAACTTCCACTATTGTAGCCCTCTGGAAATGCCTCATACTAACTCTTTATTACCACCACACGACATTACAACATCTGAGCACTCATTTCCATGTACAATATCCATGTTGTCCAATTTCAACTTTGTCTTAAAATTGCACATGATGATTTAATTTTGTCATCTCAAGAGCATTTGATGCTCTATTCTAGGTTTGATATGTGAGTTAAGCTTGTGTTATTTGTTAAAATCCCAAGTCAAGCTCCAAATCCTATAATAGTTTTTATAGTTGGTAATTAATTATATAGCTTTATCATTATAAAATAACCAAATGCCTTTAATTATCATGGAATTTCTCTTTGAAGGGGAATTATAAGAGTATTATTTTCCCAAAGGATACATTGAAAAGGAACGGATAAAGAAAAACTTGGGTTGAAATGTTTTGAGGGAATGTTCAAAGGCTATCACAACTATGCCTTTTGAGTTAACTCAAGTCTGACTTGAGTCAGACCTTTTCCAATGCAAATTTGTTAGGAAACATGGAGTTCCTATCAAGAAAAACTCACTTCAGCAAGCTTCTTTCCTTCAATAGCTTGTTCATGATGCATTCTTGTTGTAGATCATCCCTTGATGAGATTCAAAGATACTATCATACGTAAACCTGGGTTGATGTTTCCTAAAATGGTGTTTTCCATTTGTTAATCATTCAGTTCTATGAGAGAAAGGTAGGTATCCTCAATTTTGGACGTGGTAACAACAATATCCAAGGAGGATAACACATGTTGAAACGCTATTGGGATTCATCAATGATAGAGAAAGAGTTCAAAATAGCCATACATTATTTGATACAAGTTCCAATTTGTTTCCTTCTTTCATGGGTTTGTTCTTCATTAGAAGTTGTTGTCATCTTCAAGTTTAAAATCACTAAAAGTTATTGGATCTAGATACCTTTATGTATGATGTAGCATGATAGAGGTATGGAGGGTTCAATTCTCATAAGTTTAGGTAAATAATGGAGAAAGGACAGTAATATCCTTGTTAAGAAAGCAATCATTGCATGGTATCATTGTCATTTTCTTGTATTTTTCATAAAGGTTCATAGTGGATATCAGTGCCATGAGAGCAGTTATAGTCAAATGATCATTATAGTCTATGATCATGAATGATAGGATTTTGTAAAAGCTTTCCAAGACTTTACTAGGTGTTAATGCCACTATTCATCGTGCTTGGCATGCTTCATGCCCTTCCATACCCTTTATTATCTATAGTTTTCATTTTATTCATGATAGTCATTTATAATCAAAAGGCCAATAATATCTTTATGGAAGGAAAAAGATAAAAATACAAGCATATGAGCAATATTTTCATAAGAAATAGAAGCTATTTCAAAGAATGATAGAGGTGAATGGTTTCACGGAGGATAAAATAGTCATGTCTATATAAAAAGGGGTCATCAAATGTTTATGCACAACCTTCCCAAGAAAGTGAACAAGTCAAAAGATTACACAAAGATAGTGAATAGATAAGGCATACTCAACAAATGATGGGAAATGACAATAGCTTAACGAAAAAGAACAATCACAAAGCCTCACCAAGAAGTCAATTGTGGACAAAAATTTTAAGATGGAGGCCCACATGATTGACACCATTAATCCTATCAAGTGTAGAGAATTATGAATATGATAGTCCAAGAATAATAACATCAAGATCTCAGTATAGTAAGAGCATAGATAAATAGTGGTTTAGAGTTTTGATAGCAGTGATTAGAGAACAAGATAATCAGCACAGAGCATGAGCACAAAAGATCAAAGATAGACACCTTGAGGCCATATCATGACAATAAAAAGTGACAAATCAGAAATCAAAAGATAGACATAAACATGGTATGAAGGTCAAAGAAGACCAATGTGCAAACATGACAAGAGGTCATTTCAAGATTTTAGTAGAGACTTCATCAAGTTTGTTGTGAGAAAACTTGAAACAATTACAGTGTCTTGAAGGTGAGAAAGATGTAACTCTATCAAAACAAAGATCATGATATTAACCTAGTAGGTATTTGACTTGAGGGAATGTCAAGACATACTCAAAGAAGTTAGTAATGACAGTAAAAATAGTGGGTAAAGAAAAAAGAAATCATTAGAGTAGCCTAGAATTAGATACAATCTTTGTAAAAGTCATTGTAAGGGGTTGGACAGTCTCGAGAATCTTGGGGCAAAGAAACAATGGGAGATCATCAACTATATTTGCAATCATTGTTATGAGTTAAGAATCATGGTCACAAGCATACATGTTTACAATGAGCTTTAAGACATTTTCTGAGAATGGTATGAGCCTTGTGATTAACATAGAAGATAATCTTAGATATACAAAACCAACCATCAAGGACATAAGATAATACAAGCCCATAGATAGAGAAGAATCACCAAAGGTAAAAGAATATAGTGAAATGAGGTCCAAGATAGATACTAGTCATAGAGACACAACAATAGAGATAATAGTGACTAGAATGTGTAGACACAAGTCTCAAAGTCTTAGCTTTTAAAGAACAGAGAAAAGTATGTCTTCAAGGATGAGAGAGGTAGTAACTTCATAATGCAAGAATAACAGTCAATAGGTGTAATCATTGTTAAATTTATGAGACAAACCATCTATAGTAGCCACAATTATCAAGGAAAAAATCATCATCAAAGAATTACAAAAGGAAGAGAGCAATAAAGGAGAAGAGGAGTAGTGATTTTGTAATGTCTACAAATAGAGAAATGATAACAATGAATGTAAAAGGAAATCCTAAAGTTTTAAAAGGAAGACAAAAGGATCCATATATGACAATAATGGATGGATCATAGGCATCAAGGGAAGAATTTATGTCATGATCAAAATCCTAGAAAGTAGCCCACTACAAAAGGAAACAAAGAACACATTTAGATATTACATCTAAGAACTTAGAGAATAGTCATAAAACATATAGATAGCGATGAGGAAGTTTTGACAGTGTCCTTCAAGAAGCAATAAAGAACATCTCCAAAGCAAAGGATGACGAGCTAGAGACAACAAAAAGAGTAGTATAGTGAAAAGGAGGCAAAATTCAACACTCAAATCCAAGTAATTCATTATCATCAATGCAAACTATTGGTAGCATGCATTGATGTGTTGCTATGGTTATCATTGATGTCAAAATTGTTCTGAATTAGTCTAGAATGTTTATGGTGCAGAGTTATCTTGATATGTAGTTGATGTCGTAGTTATTCTATTGGTTGTTCCGAAAGTGTTTGGGTTCATAATCTGTTATTGATATTGAGTGTTGTTGTTAACTTTATTGGATATACTTTTGGTATTATGGATATGATGGTTCTGTGGTCTGGAACCATCTTTGTGTTCTATGGGTGTTGTGGAATTGATCATTGTTGGTTGTGAGATTATATGGTAGACCTATCCTTAAGTAAGGATATGATTTTTGGAAGTGTGTTTGATATGTTATGGGTCTTACTGTAGCATGAAGATTCAGATTCTAGTTATTTGCATTGAAGAGTATGTCGTTGATCGTTAATTACTTATATGTATGTGTAGCATGTGGATATATAGTTAGTTATGTTTAGTGATTGTAGATCAGTGAATTGATCTTTGGAAGTTGTTTTTTGGTCCCCTCTTTCTCCTAGAGTGGGTTAGTGTATGAATTTTTGGTTCAAAAAGTGTATTTTGATTTAGGCTGACTTGGTTTAAGCTTTAATGATCTATCTTGTATAGAAGGATGTGTAGAGAGAGGTGTCGAAGGAAAGTGTGATATATGTGAGCATAATTAGTGAGGTTCGTTAAAGAGCAGAAGAAGAGTTGTGTTTGAATGATATGCAAGATGTGTTGAGACTGTGATAGAGATTTGAGACATATTGTTGGTAGTTAAGATCATATTTGTGTGTGTTGATGTCCGTCACTTGATGCAGAGTTCAAGGATAGCTTCATGATTACGAAATCCTTCTTTTTATATCATTTTTGTATCTTGCCTTGAGTGTAGTTAGCTTCAGGTTTTGCAAGTCCTCTTTGTATCTTTCCCCATGAGCAATTAGCCTTGGTGTGCAAGTCTGAAGTAGTTAGCTCTTTTCATTGTAATTTGATATACATAGTGGATATACTTTGTGGGCAATGTTCACCATGGTTTTTCCCTATTTGGGTTTTCCATGTATAAATCTTGGTGTTCATGTGTTGGATGTGTGTTGAGATTTAATTGTTTATATGCTATATTTAATTTTTTATTTTGGACTAATGCACCCCCCTCTTTGTCCTGCCTTGGGTTCAACAATTGGTATCAAAGAAAGGTTTTTCTTGAGTAAGATTAACGGCTTGAGGTAGATCCAGTATGGCACAAAACGTCGATTACAAAGTTATTATATTTGATGGTACACATTTTTCATACTAGAAGGAGAGAATGGAGTTGCTTTTGGGGACATTGCAAAATGAAATTTTGGAAATCATTCAGACCAGATATACACCTTCGCGGGGCAGTGCTCAAACTATAAATGAGGTAAAGTTAAAGGAGACTAATGCAAAGACTGGAGCTATAATTTTTAGTTGTATAAGTGATTTATTGTTTGGAAGAGTAAAATGAGTGAAGGAAGCAAAAGTTGTATGGGAAAAGTTATGTTTGGCATATGAAGGAGATCTAAAGACAAAGTATACTAGGCTGATGAATTTGAAGCAAAAGTATGAGTACCTAAGAATGCTAGAAGATGAGAGTGTTGAGAACTATATTCATAGAGTGACTAATCATGTTGATGGTATTAGAGTTGTCGGTGGACATTTGGAAGAATGTGATGTTGTTCATAAGATCTTGTTGACTTTTCCTAATTCCTACAAGCCGCAAAGATGTGGTATACAAGAGAACAATGATTTGAGTAAGTATACCATTGATCAACTTATTGGAACCTTAGTAGCCTATGACATTTCTGAAATGGAGCAAAAGAAGAGAGAAAAGTGAGAAGCGGCATTTAATGTCTCAAGACTTGATGATCCGGAATGTAGTGGAGATCTAGATGAAGCTGAAGAAAATTTTGTGAGAATATTGTAGTGAGGCACTGAAAAATACAAAGGTAAGCTACCTATGAAATTTTTTTCTTGTGGTAGAATTGGACATTATGCTCCTAATTTCACCTATAGATAAGATTATAAGAGATCAGATGTTGATGAGAAGAAGAACAAGTTTGAGAGATGAAATTTTAATAGAAGACAAAAGAAGAGATTATGTTCTATTGAGGAACATACATCAGAAGATGAAGTTGATGATGATTTGAATGAGGAATCCCTATTTTTGGCAATTGAGGATAAGGAGAATATTTTGAAGAAATCAGAAGAAGAGAAATCAGTTAAGACTATATTGCATGCTAAGATATAACCAAGTACATGGATTATAGACTTCGAATGTTCAAATCATATGACCTATGATAAAGACGGGTTTATTAATCTCAAGAAGTATGATGGAGGATCAATGAAGTTTCTTGGAGATGATGGTGCAACTATTTGAGGTATTGCATGTGTTTCTATTGATGGTAAGCATAAGACTAATGATGTTTATTATGTTAAAGGATTAATACATAGTTTGTTAAGTGTTACTCAAATTGTTGGAATCCAAGAACACTGAGAGAGGGGGGGGGTGAATCAGTGTTCCACCGGTATGATCAATTTTAACCTTATTAAAATTTGTATACACCAACTGGTATCCTGGTACATATAGAATTGAAAGAAGTAAAGAAACCAATAAGCCAATCATATAAATAAACACCATAAAACACATAATTATATGTGGAAAACCTCAAAGAGGAAAAACCATGGTGGGATTTGTGACCCACAATATCAATTCACTGGCCATATGAAGAGATATTACAAAATATAAGGGGCCTGCACTTGCAGGAAGGCTTACATCCTAGAGCACACTGCTCAATCACAAAAGGAGCCTCACTAACTACATATAAATCTAGACTACAATCCAGATAAATGAGTGAACTCTAAAGATAGCATCTTTTATGCCTGAATATAGTTCCGGTTTAAGCTTTGTCTGTTCCGATCTGAAACCCTAAACCCTTTACCAGAATAACTCTTACATAAATATCCTCACATACATGATCTCTCTGATATATTTTGCATCTCCTTCATTATTTCCATCTTAATATATATTCACATAATATCACACCCATAAAAATGATCTAACCATCTAGCCTATACACCCTATACAATTTATCATGCCTTATGTTGGCTTACAAAGATAATTACAATATTAATATGCATGTCGGCTAGATAATATATATACATGAATATCAAAATTAAATGCCGATGTCAGATCCAAAAGATGTTGGCCTCCAATATTGATAACCTTAATCTAAACCATGTTGGCATGCATTACTAGTAACAAAAGAAATCCTTCCATCCTGTCAGTGCCAATGCTGGTGAAGTGCCTGTCGGTACACAATTGACCCAAAATACGAAGCTGAAATAAGCTGTCATGTTGCCATCAATGACATCATAGTAAAACTAACCAATTGAGTGTCAATTTGCAACAATCTCCCCCTTTGACATTGATGGCAACACTCATGTGAAAAATGATCATGGTTTCATATGTTGGTTTCATCCTACCTACTCCCCTGAGCTCAATATTCATCAATACAAAATACTCCATACTCCCCCTAATGTATACAACTCCCTCTTTTCTTTTTTACATCTATATCACTCCCCCTCTGACATCAATGTCATTGAAATTTCCAAAAAGAATGCCAAAGAACCAAAACCAGGACAAAGAATGAAAAGACTGTACAATGAATATCCTAGAAATATCTTACCAGAGCTTAATATATTTGAAAAAATCTGGGTATGCCTTCTCCAAAAGCTCAAGATAAGCATCCCAACCAGATTTGAAAGTGTCCGAAATAGATGCAAGTCCATTTAGCATGTGGGCAAAGGACTCTTTCTCATTTAGCTATGTCAGTGTGGGCTTACCAACCATATCTATACACTCCTTCTTATGTACACAAAGTGAATCCAACCAGGGACTCACCAAACCTCTCAAACTTCTAGCTCTTCTTATTATTTTGTCTTTTTCTTTCTCAAGAACAAAAATTTGAGCTTCTAAAGAAAAAATTTGACCATCAATGGATGTATTCAATGAATTCAATCCATCAAAAGAATTAGCTATACTTGCAATTTTCTCCTAGAATTCCTTAATCTTCTTATCCAAATTAAATGTAAGAGCATCTATGTTACAACATACTCTGTAAATATTTGTACACTATTTCAAAGAATTACCTATCAATTTTAATTTCTCACCAATTTCCTTTCTCTCAGACTCAATCATCTGATCAAATGCAGCTCTTTTAGCTTGTGTGAACCTCTCTGGTGCTTGTTGGTTTGAAATCTACTACAAGCATTGAAAATCCTTTGAAATGCTTTGTAATTATCTTAAGCTTGTCGGATGGGTTCGCTTCTCTGTCAAACTTGCAATCTAGGACTAGTGTGTGCAAAACAATGATAGAATGATCAATAATCCCTTTGTCCATAGATCCCTCCTTCATTATTTTATGTGTAGCCATCATCATGAGTTCAGTAGAACTCATCTTAGTTATATTTTTCTTTACAACCTGTGAGGTGTCAATTGACAACAATGATGGACTCACTACCAGTTCCCTATCGGATTCCCCTTTCTTCTCCTCTGATGATTTATCCTTTATAGATTCCTCACTTGCATCAGTGGCTTTTCCACTTGGTGCAATCTCAGTAACTGTTGGTTCCTCCCTAGGAAATTTAACCTCATCCTATACATTTGTATCTAGAGGACTGTTGTCCTCATCATTAGTGTCATGTACATTATCAACCTTTACACTCTCTATATTTTTCAATATCTCAATATTTATCTATACATTTGTATCTATTGGGGGCTTAATTTCCACTATCTTAATGTTTTTCAAAATTGAGGGTCAAGTACCCATAATACCCTTTCCTTTCCCTTCAACCGAGATGTCTGCAGTGTCTGTCTTTGATTTCGGTGAAGTAAAGAAACCTCGTTTCTCTTCAAAGAGCTTAACCCATGCCTTGTGGGTCTCCTTTATTATCTCATTTACCCTTCCTACCATAAGACTGGTTATTCTATGTTTGTTTTTAAAGACTTTTCTATCTACCACCTCAAGTGTCGTATCCATTTCCTCTGGAGTAATGGAAACACAAATAGATAACAACTCTTGTATCTTTATATGCCTTTCTGTTGGTATTTTGGATATGTTGATATGGTTTTGTCATTTATGTCAATACTTATCAACTCTGGTCAGCCTACTGGCACTTGGAGAATTGGCAATTTTCACCGGCAAGCAAGTGACTTATGCACAATCATCGGTATCTTATTCACCAACAGGATATATTGTTCACTGGTACTTGGAATGATATGGAAAACACTTGGTTATGTCGAAGACATTGTTTGGACACTTTGTCTTGAAGATTTGTTCATTGGTATATTCATGTTTGCATATTTGCTATTACTGGCAAATATGTCCAGGATAAACATCGGCAGGCTTATCTATTCCAGATCAGCACGACACACTATGGAGATGATTTATTATTGTTGTAAATGCATTAAGCCAACATGTTGAATCGGATATTGCATTGGTTATTGATTTACTTGTAAATTGTTTTATTGTAATATCTGTTGTAAAGTCAACCTATACATTTTGGTCCTAGGCTTTGGTATATATGTAAGATCTTATTTGATTGAAGTAGAATGTAAGTAATGAAAATGCAAAAAGGATTGTAATAAGGTATATGTGAGAATAAGCAGAGCAATACACGTAGACATCATTTGATGGTTGAAGGAAGGTTTTTGTGAAGACATATCAAAACTAAACCAGTACCAAATCCAGCATATGAAGATGTTATTTTGAGCAGTACATCATTATTGGATTTAACCATCCAATTGTAGTCAATGTGACTCCCATTTGTGTTTGAGCAGTGAGCTCTAGGCGCTTGGCCTTTCTACATATGCAGACCCCCTATTGTATACACATACTATCTGCAGTAGTATCATCTGATTGTGGGTAAGGTTTCCCACTGTGGTTTTTCCCCTTACAGGGTTTCCACGTACAAATATTGGTGTTATGTGTTGTGGATGTTATTGTCTTTATGTTTCATGCATTAATCTTTACCGGTACTACAATTAACTGATAAACTGTCTACCAACATTAAGTTTGGCTTACCGGTATTAAGCATTAAGTTTGATTAAGTTGTTTTTGGTTTGAATTTATTTGACAACTAATTCACCCCCCCCCCCTCTCAGTTGTCTCTGGGACCTAACACAATCTTCTTGCATTGTTGATAGTCTCCTAGCATCTAACATATTATACAATTTTCTTGGTATTTGGTTTTTAATTTCTATCAAGGATTTCTTATAAATATCCAAATATAATAAAACTACTTCATCTATCTCTCTTTGTTCATCATCCTCTAAATTTTCATAATAAAATTGTACATCATTTAACATACCATCTTTAGTGATCTCATCAACTAATTTATAGTTATAGAAGGTATGAATTTCTATAGAATAAAATAGGAAGAGGACCCTGAGAAAATCGTACAAAATTGTCTTAATAGGTCAAACATAACTCAAATAGAACAATGGGTTTGGAGACCCTAACCGAATAGGGTTAGGTTATAAAAAGAGATTGAGATCATGAATCAAATGGAAGATCTTATGTTTCATGTTGGAAAAGATCCCTAGAGTGTTACTGTAGTCAATGGAGATAGAAATTCACAAAAATCTGGGTACCCCTGACAAGAGATGGCATCTAAAGTCTTCTATTAGGCAAAAAAGTCTTCTACATGTCATAAATGATCATGGGAGACCTTGGAAAACTTCTATGGAGCCTTGAAGGAGTAATGGAACTCATCATGTATCGACTGGAGTGGTTGGAACATATTCTAATCTGATGTGGTGTGTCAATGGGACCTGCATTCAATTCTAACCTGATAGGTCAGAAACCACCACGACAACTATTTGAAACCTAACGTTCACCCCCCAGTTTGAAACTTGGCCACTGCATCTTCCCTTTGCACAAAAATGAACAACTATCCCTTGTACATGAAGCTCTATCAATCCCACCATCTAGTATGAAACCATCATCTCCCACTAACTAGACTGGACACATCGTAGGATCTCGTAGGATCACAGGTTAGCCCAAAATGATACATAGAACCTTCAAAAGTGTGATTAACATTTCATTTAACTATAACTTGCTAGTTACATGATTGCAGGCTGAAATAGCACATGTCATGATCATTGTGATGATGTGACCTGGCAGCTTATGAATAAATCCCCAATGGTCCATCACAAGGTTGATCGATGGTTCACCTTGACTACTATGAACCTACAATAAATAAACTTCCCACCTTCCAGTATTGGGTAAGCTAGGGTGGGGCCGATTTTGGGATGAATAAGGGACACTCCAGTTGCTGGCATTTAAGTAATACGACTGCCTGAGGTGGTCAATAGAGGAAAAGAACAAGGTTGGAACTACTACCATGTAGGTTATCCAGAATGACTAACAAGAAGGTTAGCAGGGGTTTAGGGTTTAAGCCACTGGAAATATCTTAGAATGATTATTTGCATGGCTCTCAGGGTGACATGAAAAATGTCAACATTTCCGATGACCCAGAGGGGTAACAAGCTTGCTTGGCATAAAAAAAAAATAGTAGCCTTAAGAACCAATTGGGCGTAGAGTCACAACTATAACAAACACATGAATTAATTACTCCTACCTATAAAACTTGTAAAAGATCAAAACTTTGTCATTCCAAGGAGGAGTAGCATGTTCTCGAACACTTCTTTGAAAATAAGAAACCTAATCTAACTATGTATACTGACTCAAAAATCACCTTAAGAGTAGGCCTTAAGGTGAATACCATTCATTGTAATGGGAAGGGCTTCACTATTGAATCTAGATAGATGGAAAGAATTGGCTTCCTTGTAGCTGGTGATGGCATATGGGTTGCTCCAAATTGCATCAAATTTGGAGTGCCTACTTGGTTTGACTCAGTCAACATCCCCCTTCAAGACTAGATTTCTAACTTTGAAGGCCCTATGAGTGGCCTTTCTATCAAAACTTCTTTTGACTTGTCCTTGGTGTGTCTCAAGGGTCTACATGGCCTTCCCTTTGATTTCCTCTAGCTCCATCAGCTCTACATACCTAACTGTCATGGCATCATTCTCCATGAGCTCTAGTTGGTGGCCCAAGAAAAGAGAGGGAAACTCAAGAGACAAGGGGAGCCTTTCCTCTCTTTCATACACCAACATGAAGGGTGAATTGCCAACTACTCTCTTGGGTGTAATCTTGTCAGCCCATAGGGTTGTCCTTAACTTTAAATTCCAAGATCTCTTATTGTCATATATAGTTATCTTGATGATCTTGATGAGGTTCTTATTGGAGGACTCAGCTAGGCCATTGCCTTGGGGATAGTAGTATGATGATGTCTTGAAGTAGATGTCAATCCTATTTGCCCATGAATTTATCTAAGCTCTGACAAAAGCCTTGGCATTATCAAATATGACAGTGGAAGGGGTGTCGAATCTAGTCGCAATCCCATCAAGGAATTCAACCACTAAACTTTTAGTAGCATCTTTCAAGGTGACTACCTCTGTCTACCTTGTGATACAATCTGTGACTGAAAAATCCACTTATGGCTAGCACTTGATAGATGATTAATTGGGCCAATAAGATCTAGGCCCCATTGATTAAAAGGTTAATCAGTTTGAATGGGATAAAGAGGGAGGGAAACCAACCTTTGTTTTCCTAAGAAAAGGGCACACTCCCTGTTGGTCCTCACAATGGGAATAGCAACTAGGTTATAAAAACTATGTTCATGGATTGGGCATCCTTACTGAATAGCTAACTCTCCTATAGAAAAGGCTCATTTATTTTATCGACCAGGGACATAAACTTGAAACAGGCCAGCACTATATGTGCACTAAGTTCAAATTGCAACCATTCTATCCTACTACTGGAAAAAGAAATTCTCTTAAATAAATATGCAAAAACATGATGACCTAATACTTTATCAGAACTCACAACTAAAGGTAACTTAAGAAGCTACTATTGAATGACAATATTCTAGCCAGCAGATAGGAGCTGCTCTGCCTGTTGTGGCTACAGGAACAGACATAGGAATTATTTCCAGTGGCTGCAAGAACAAACGAATGCCAAAACAACAACTATAACAAGATGGAAATTAATTGAAAAACACAAAGGAACTACTCACCAAGTGGGGCCCCTTGAGTGAGTATATTCAGAACTCTAGATAACAACAAATAAGCTCAAAATAACATTGTCTTCTTTATTTCAAATTGAGTGCAAAATGCATAAGTCTGAAAGTTGGATACTATGAATTTTATGATTGTTTTGTCCCCTTGAGAGGAGATAGAGACCTTTTATTTATAAAGAAACTTTATAACAGATTCCTAACTGATCAACCCACATCCCAAAGGAAAAGGCAAACAGGGTTTATTACATTAAAGAAGAAGTCAATGCAGGAAAAAAAAATAACAACAACTATCTTGCAACAGAGAAAATATGGTGCAACCTCCTTCCTGGATTTAAGCTCCACTAGGAACACTTATGAATATTCCACAAACTACTCTGTTGAGGAAGCGATCAAGTGGTTATGATCTTCTTCAATGCTGCTCCACTTTGACTGGGATTGCATCGTAGTGGCAGGTTGATGTTCCTCTTATCCGCCATCTTAGTCTTTCTTTCATCTTGGTTGACCCCGCATCATGACGTTAATGCACACAAAAGCATATGTATCTATTGATATTAACATAACATAAATTAAACCACATTCTAAGATTGATTTAGATAATTTGCATGGATGGACCGTTTAAAAATCATTAGATAACAACCTTAGGTATATGATAAACCAGTTCTAGAAATACTTTAAAAGACATCAACCAAGAAAGTCTTCTGACCCAAATATTACGATGACACAAGACCTAAGAAATAATTCTATGACAAAAATCTATCAAAACATAGCTATTATTTTGGATCATCATTTCCCCCCAACCTTGCTTCTTGTTGATCCTCCAGCAATAGGAAAGTTTCTAATTCTAGCATTGATTATGAAATTGTCAGGGGTAACCTACCCAGAACCTCCTGTAGACAAACTCCAATAGAACCCTTTCATCTTTTCCAACCGTGTCCACCTAGAGCATTCTGTTTCTTCATCATCTCCATAGACTAGCTTAAAATCTAGAGGAGCCTGTTGGTTGTCAATTTTAGCAAGGAGTTTACACTTGTAGTCCTTTTTCTTTTTCCAACAATGAGGACAAAACTTAGTGAGCATGGTCTTCGCTTCTTCATGCTTCTTCCTTGCTTGAAGTGTATCCAACTAAGTAGCCATATTGTTAATAATATCCTCTTTAAAGTGTTTAGCAAATGAGTTGTCTCCATCCTTGAAACTATTGTAGATGCTTTTGTTGTTGAAGATCCAGGCCTATAGTGTCTTCCTTTCTTGGCAGAAGCTCTAGAATATTTTTGATAGATCTTCCTAATGTCATCCCATTGAACTTGAGTAATGTATCCTCCTCCCATGAGGTCCAATGAGTATATACAGTCCTTATTGATTCCCCTTCGAAAAATCAATTTCAAATGTTCTTCACTCAAAGTGTTATGCTTGGATTTTCTGATACTGAATAGAAACCTCTCAAGATAATCTTCCAAACTCTCATCTTCTTTTTGTGTCATTTGGAAGATATCATCACCATGTCGATCCATTCCCTTGTAATAATCTTTATACTTCTCCAAGAATTTTTCCTTCATTTCACCCCAGGTAGTGATTACATCTCTACCTAAACTCATAAACCACCTAAGAGCGGCTTCCTTCAGAGTAGTAGGAAATAACTTGAGTTTATGGGAATTAGTGGTATAGTCATAACTTCTACAGAGGATGTCAAATTTAAACAAAAAGGTCTCTAGATCTTCTGTGACCAAGTCGTAAAACTTTGGAAGAGAGGAGGTTGGTATATTCTTCAAGTTTGCATTATCATGTTGGTCAGGAATAGGAAATTCAAATGTTGGGTTCCTAGATGGAGGTGCAGGATTTCCTGCCATTGGTCCGTGATAAAGAGCTAAAGGTAAAATATTTTTCTCAAGGGGTTCGTTTAAGAAGTAGAGGTCTCCTTCTGATAAATCAAAAACACCTTGGTTTCTGGCTTGCACAAAAGTTTCAGCAAAAGGATTTATTTATGGGACTTGATATGATCTTATTTCATGAGTGGAATGTGAGGGAGGAAATCTTCCTAGTGTATCTCTTCTTCTTCTATGCATGTAGATTTTATAAAGGAATTATAAGGGCTAATTCTTAAAGCAAACTAAGAAAGCTTAAAACTAATGGTTACAATAGGTTCTTAGTTTGGCACCATCCCCAGAAACGGTGCCAAAAATTTTGGTCCTCACAACTAGAATAGCAAATAGGTTATAAAAACTCAGTTCAAGCTAACTCTCCTATAGAAAAGGCTCATTTACTTTATCGACCAAGTACGTAAACTTGAAAGGGGCCAGCACTGTATGTGCACTAAGTTCAAATTGCAACCATTCTATCCTACTACTGGAAAAGGAAATTCTCTAAAATAAATATGTAAAAACTTGAACTAATACTTTGTCAGAACTCACAACTAAAGGTAAATTAAGCAACTACTGGTGAATGATAATGTTCTGGCTAGCGGATAGGAGCTACTTTGCCTGTTGTGGCTGCGAGAGAAGACACAGGAACTGTTCCAAATAGATGAAGGAATAGTCAAATTCCAAAACAACAGCTATAACAAGATGTAAATTAACTGAAAAACACAAAGGAACTACTCACCAAGTGGGCCCCCTTGAGAGAGTATATCCAGAACTCTAGATAACAACTGATAAGCTCAAAATAACATTGTCTTCTTTATTTCAAATTGACTGTAAAATACATAAGTCTAAAAGTTGGATACTACGAATTATATGATCGTTATGTCCCCTTGAGAGGAGATAGAGATCTTTTATTTATAAGGAAATTTTATAATAGATTCTAACTGATCAGCCCATGTCCCAAAGGAATAGGTGAATAGGGTTTATTACATTAAAGAAGAAGTCAGCGTAGGAAAACAGAGCAATAACAACTGTCCTATAGCTGAGAAAATATAGCGCAACCTCCTTCCTGGATTTAAGCTCCACTAGGAACAATTATGAATGTTCCACAAACCGCTCTGTTGAGGAAGCGACCAAGTGGTTATGATCTTCTTCAATGCTTCTCCAATTTGACTGGGTCTACATCAGAGCAGCAGGTTGATGTTCCTCTTATCCACCAACTTAGTCTTTCTTTCATCTTGGTTGACCTTGCATCATGATGTTAATGTGCACAAAAGCGTGTGTATCTATTGATGTTAACATAACAAAAATTAAACCAAATTCTAAGATTGATTTAGATAATTTGAATAGATGGACCATTTAAAAATCATTAGATAACAACCTTAGGTATGTGATAAACTAGTTCCAAAAATTATTAAAAAGATATCAACCAGGAAATTCTTTTGACCCAAATATTACCCAGACACAAAACCTAAGCAAGAATTCTATGAAAAAAATCTATCAAAACAGAGCCATTTTTTTGGCTCATCACTCCCTATACTTCCTCACCCACCTATGTGAATCATTGAATAGGGAAGGCCAATATTAGCCTGCCCTAATTATCTTCATGGTTGTGGTCCTTATAGATAAATGGCCACCTGAGGGACCATCATGAAACTCCTCTAACAATCTAGTGACCTGATCTTCTATGATAAATCTCAGTAAGACCCCATTAAGATCTCTTTTGAAAAGGATTCCATCCACTAATACATAAGGGATATAATGTAGCTTGAGGTGTCCTCTCTGTATTCTATCAAAATCAAGAGGATAGCTATCATCCCTTAGGAAGGTAGTCATGCTCTCCAACCAGCTAAATTTTCCATGCTCATCATTGGCTTGTTGTTCTTCCTTTTATAGCACAAGGGTAACTTTTGAACTTGTTTCAAAAGATGAAACAAACTATTCACAAAGGCCTTTTCCTCTTACCAACTTGGTATTTTTGATGTTAAGGTCATATTACATGACCTCAATGAACCATCTAGCTCTTTTTTCACTAATATCCTTGTTCAAGAGAAAATCTTTCACACTTGCATGTGGGACTGGGAGCTAGATCCGATTGTTGGATAATATGTGTCTAAATTTCTTCATTTCCCTAACCACATTGATGACCTAATTCTCTACATAGCTATATTTAAGTTCATAGTCCTTTAGGCCCTCATTGAAAAAGGTAATGGGTTGCTCCAACTTATCTTCATTGAGTTGTATTAAGATAGCTAAGATACTTGATTCCCCTCCTAAAGTATAGAGGATGAAGTATTTATCATAATTGGTATTTACCAAGGTAGGAGCCTGAGAAATTGCTTGTTTGATTTGTTCAAAGCTATATTTGCCCTCCTTGGTCCATCAAAAAACTAGATCTTTCTTTAACATGGTTGTGAGAGGTTTAAACATTGCAACTAGGTTTAGAATGAATCTTCTTACAAAGTTGATCATGTGAAGGAAACTTTACAATCCCTTTTTGTGACTTGGGAGTGTAAGAGAAAGAATTGCCTCCATTCTTTTTAGATCTATGTCCAATCCATCCTTTGACACAATGTGTCTTGACAACCTACCTTGATCAGTAGAAAATACACACTTACGAGGATTTAAGGACATGTCATATTCTCTACGTTTCTTGAACACCTATTCAAGATTACCAAAGTGATCTATAGCATGCTTGGAGTACACAGTGATATCACCTAGGTGTATCACTACAAACTCTGCCAATAATCCCTTAAAGGTTATAACCATGGCTCTTTGAAAAGTAGCACCTACACTAGTTAGTATGAATGGCATCTTACAATAGGCATAAGTGCACCATTTAGTAGTGAATACAGTCTTAAATTGATCTAATTATTGAACTAGGATCTGAATATATCCCAAATATCCATCAAAGAATGAAAATCTCTCCGAGCCACTCACTTTAGACAAGATTTGTCCCATGGAAGGAAGGGGGTAATGGTCATTAAGAGAGACTCTATTGAGATCCCCAAAGTCTACATATAACATGATTTCCCCACTCTTTTTTCTAACTGAAACAAGATTAGCTATCCTAGAGGAGTGTTTAATTGGAAAAATTATACTAGTTTCTATGAGTTTGGACAATTCTTACCTCATCAAGGGTTCAATATCGGGATTAACGAGTCTCTGCTTTTGTCTAACAATATTTGCATTTGAATCTAGCTCTATGGAATGTTGGGCCAAACTAGAATCAAACCCTTTTAGGTCTTTATAAGTAAAAGTGAATATGTCATTGTATTCTTTAAAAATATTAAGAATGAAACCCTTGCACTATTTTGGAACATACCTTTCCCAAGTTAAGAGATTTTCCTTCAGCCACTGTGATTGGCTTGTAATCACCCCTCCTTGTAGTTAGGTTCATAGCCTTTCCCTTTACTTGATCATTTAAATTGAAAATGCCCTCCAAGGTGACTAATCCTTTGGGAAACTTGTTTGAATTGAGCGGCATAATCTGATATTCATATTGGTTTTGTAGGATGGATGGGTTCTTGGCAGAGAATTCTACTTCCTCTTATAAAAAATTGACAATTTGTTGGTCAAAGTCAAAAACTTGCCAATTTACTTGATTGTTAGGGACAATGGGCCTGACCACAAGCCTGATATGTTTCTCCCTCTTGTTTGCAACATGAGTTGGTATGTCATCTTGAGCACCAACTATTGCTAGCCTATCAGCATGTTTATTTTGATTTCTAGGGATACTAGATATGTTGAAGGCTTCAAACCCCTCCAATAGGTCCCAAAATATATGTTTGTAATATTTGAGGAGGTTGTTCTTGGTTATGCTTTGAGATTTAATATGATTAACAAAAAACTCACTATCTCCATGTGCGTGTAAGGCTTTAATCCCTCTTCTTTGAGCTATTTGGAGACCTAAAATCAAGGCTTTATACACATTTATATTGTTAGTGCAGCTAAAATGAAGCCTGAATGAGTAGAATTTTTCCCCACTAGGCGAAATGAGTAGTACACTAGCCCTTGCACCATTTTTGTTTCTTAAGACATCAAATAACATGTTCCATAATCACTTGAAGTCATCACAGGCTTTGGTGAGATTGAGAATAGGAGTGTTCTCCTCGTGAATGCAATAAGTACCAAGACCTATTCCTGCATCTTCACTAATTGGGTCAAATTGAAAAGCATTAGTTCAATCATCAAGAAGACAATTAGGTACCTCCTCCCAAAGAGTAGTCGGATCCCAAACTAAAAAATCCTCCTTTTTGTCATGAAAGGTACAATTCATATTTATAGGGCTAGGAATGTAAGGCTTAATGTGATCCTTTGCAATGTGTTATGCCTTTATGGTAACCTTTGTACCATATATTGTTATAAATAGCATGTGGGACCAATCATAAGACAAGTATCTACCTATCTTGGTAGTAAACTCCCTTGATAAATATATGGCAAAGAAGGTTGGGAGGTTGATGACTAAAATGTCTTGCAAAACACTGCAACCAAGGCATGCATGCAAGGTCAAACATAAGTATTTGGTCACCCCCACTATCTTAAATAAAGTTCCATCAAGTTGTACATCTCCTTTAGTCATGGGCTCATATTTAATGCCTAGAAAGTCAAGTACATTCTCGGGCATGAATGAGCTACTAGCTCCTGAATCTATCATGCAATTGTGAGCTAAACTATCTTCAATAATCAAAGAGCTATAAAGGAGGTGGCTTACTGATCTTGTTAGAATTTTGTGTCTTCTTAGGTTGTACCAAACTTGTTGTAGACAATGATTTACTTGTTTTTCTTGTTCCCTGTACTTTGTTGGTGTCATTTATGGCTTCTTGTGTTAGACAATTCAAATAGCTAGAAGACAACTGAGAGGGGGGGGTGAATCAATTGTCACAGATTACCGGAACCATTAGCAATTTAAACTTTAATACCGGAACCCAAAAAATTAATACCAAAATAGCAGATAAACCAATCAAGTATAAACAATAATCACAGAATAAATACCATCTATATGACACCAATATTTGTACGTGGAAAACCAGGTAAACGAAAAAACCATTGTGGGAAGCCTACCCACAGTGAGATAATACTTCTGCAGACAATTAGGTACCTCCTCCCAAAGAGTAGTCGGATCCCAAACTAAAAAATCCTCCTTTTTGTCATGAAAGGTACAATTCATATTTATAGGGCTAGGAATGTAAGGCTCAATGTGATCCTTTGCAATGTGTTATGCCTTTATGGTAACCTTTGTACCATATATTGTTATAAATAGCATGTGGGACCAATCATAAGACAAGTATCTACCTATCTTGGTAGTAAACTCCCTTGATAAATATATGGCAAAGAAGGTTGGGAGGTCGATGACTAAAATGTCTTGCAAAACACTGCAACCAAGGCATGCATGCAAGGTCAAACATAAGTATTTGGTCACCCCCACTATCTTAAATAAAGTTCCATCAAGTTGTACATCTCCTTTAGTCATGGGCTCATATTTAATGCCTAGACAGTCAGGTACATTCTCGGGCATGAATGAGCTACTAGCTCCTGAATCTATCATGCAATTGTGAGCTAAACTATCTTCAATAATCAAAGAGCTATA
The DNA here is from genome assembly GCF_030272615.1 of Cryptomeria japonica. Taxonomy (NCBI): domain Eukaryota; kingdom Viridiplantae; phylum Streptophyta; class Pinopsida; order Cupressales; family Cupressaceae; genus Cryptomeria; species Cryptomeria japonica. The sequence continues at coordinate 429,649,934 of NC_081412.1, read as the reverse complement.
AAGAAGGTGGCTTACTGATCTTGTTAGAATTTTGTGTCTTCTTAGGTTGTACCAAACTTGTTGTAGACAATGATTTACTTGTTTTTCTTGTTCCCTGTACTTTGTTGGTGTCATTTATGGCTTCTTGTGTTAGACAATTCAAATAGCTAGAAGACAACTGAGAGGGGGGGGTGAATCAATTGTCACAGATTACCGGAACCATTAGCAATTTAAACTTTAATACCGGAACCCAAAAAATTAATACCAAAATAGCAGATAAACCAATCAAGTATAAACAATAATCACAGAATAAATACCATCTATATGACACCAATATTTGTACGTGGAAAACCAGGTAAACGAAAAAACCATTGTGGGAAGCCTACCCACAGTGAGATAATACTTCTGCAGACAATTAGGTACCTCCTCCCAAAGAGTAGTCGGATCCCAAACTAAAAAATCCTCCTTTTTGTCATGAAAGGTACAATTCATATTTATAGGGCTAGGAATGTAAGGCTCAATGTGATCCTTTGCAATGTGTTATGCCTTTATGGTAACCTTTGTACCATATATTGTTATAAATAGCATGTGGGACCAATCATAAGACAAGTATCTACCTATCTTGGTAGTAAACTCCCTTGATAAATATATGGCAAAGAAGGTTGGGAGGTCGATGACTAAAATGTCTTGCAAAACACTGCAACCAAGGCATGCATGCAAGGTCAAACATAAGTATTTGGTCACCCCCACTATCTTAAATAAAGTTCCATCAAGTTGTACATCTCCTTTAGTCATGGGCTCATATTTAATGCCTAGACAGTCAGGTACATTCTCGGGCATGAATGAGCTACTAGCTCCTGAATCTATCATGCAATTGTGAGCTAAACTATCTTCAATAATCAAAGAGCTATAAAGGAGGTGGCTTACTGATCTTGTTAGAATTTTGTGTCTTCTTAGGTTGTACCAAACTTGTTGTAGACAATGATTTACTTGTTTTTCTTGTTCCCTGTACTTTGTTGGTGTCATTTATGGCTTCGTGTGTTAGACAATTCAAATAGCTAGAAGACAACTGAGAGGGGGGGGTGAATCAATTGTCACAGATTACCGGAACCATTAGCAATTTAAACTTTAATACCGGAACCCAAAAAATTAATACCAAAATAGCAGATAAACCAATCAAGTATAAACAATAATCACAGAATAAATACCATCTATATGACACCAATATTTGTACGTGGAAAACTAGGTAAACGAAAAAGCCATTGTGGGAAGCCTACCCACAGTGAGATAATACTTCTGCAGACAATTAGGTACCTCCTCCCAAAGAGTAGTCGGATCCCAAACTAAAAAATCCTCCTTTTTGTCATGAAAGGTACAATTCATATTTATAGGGCTAGGAATGTAAGGCTCAATGTGATCCTTTGCAATGTGTTATGCCTTTATGGTAACCTTTGTACCATATATTGTTATAAATAGCATGTGGGACCAATCATAAGACAAGTATCTACCTATCTTGGTAGTAAACTCCCTTGATAAATATATGGCAAAGAAGGTTGGGAGGTTGATGACTAAAATGTCTTGCAAAACACTGCAACCAAGGCATGCATGCAAGGTCAAACATAAGTATTTGGTCACCCCCACTATCTTAAATAAAGTTCCATCAAGTTGTACATCTCCTTTAGTCATGGGCTCATATTTAATGCCTAGACAGTCAGGTACATTCTCGGGCATGAATGAGCTACTAGCTCCTGAATCTATCATGCAATTGTGAGCTAAACTATCTTCAATAATCAAAGAGCTATAAAGAAGGTGGCTTACTGATCTTGTTAGAATTTTGTGTCTTCTTAGGTTGTACCAAACTTGTTGTAGACAATGATTTACTTGTTTTTCTTGTTCCCTGTACTTTGTTGGTGCCATTTATGGCTTCTTGTGTTAGACAATTCAAATAGCTAGAAGACAACTGAGAGGGGGGGGTGAATCAATTGTCACAGATTACCGGAACCATTAGCAATTTAAACTTTAATACCGAAACCCAAAAAATTAATACCAAAATAGCAAATAAACCAATCAAGTATAAACAATAATCACAGAATAAATACCATCTATATGACACCAATATTTGTACGTGGAAAACTAGGTAAACGAAAAAACCATTGTGGGAAGCCTACCCACAGTGAGATAATACTTCTGCAGACAATTAGGTACCTCCTCCCAAAGAGTAGTCGGATCCCAAACTAAAAAATCCTCCTTTTTGTCATGAAAGGTACAATTCATATTTATAGGGCTAGGAATGTAAGGCTCAATGTGATCCTTTGCAATGTGTTATGCCTTTATGGTAACCTTTGTACCATATATTGTTATAAATAGCATGTGGGACCAATCATAAGACAAGTATCTACCTATCTTGGTAGTAAACTCCCTTGATAAATATATGGCAAAGAAGGTTGGGAGGTTGATGACTAAAATGTCTTGCAAAACACTGCAACCAAGGCATGCATGCAAGGTCAAACATAAGTATTTGGTCACCCCCACAATCTTAAATAAAGTTCCATCAAGTTGTACATCTCCTTTAGTCATGGGCTCATATTTAATGCCTAGACAGTCAGGTACATTCTCGGGCATGAATGAGCTACTAGCTCCTGAATCTATCATGCAATTGTGAGCTAAACTATCTTCAATAATCAAAGAGCTATAAAGGAGGTGGCTTACTGATCTTGTTAGAATTTTGTGTCTTCTTAGGTTGTACCAAACTTGTTGTAGACAATGATTTACTTGTTTTTCTTGTTCCCTGTACTTTGTTGGTGTCATTTATGGCTTCTTGTGTTAGACAATTCAAATAGCTAGAAGACAACTGAGAGGGGGGGGTGAATCAATTGTCACAGATTACCGGAACCATTAGCAATTTAAACTTTAATACCGGAACCCAAAAAATTAATACCAAAATAGCAGATAAACCAATCAAGTATAAACAATAATCACAGAATAAATACCATCTATATGACACCAATATTTGTACGTGGAAAACCAGGTAAACAAAAAAACCATTGTGGGAAGCCTACCCACAGTGAGATAATACTTCTGTAGTAAGTATGTGAATTACACTTGAGGGGCCTGCACTTGTAGGAAGGCCAATAACCTAGAGTGCACTGCTCATCAAAAAGGAGCCTCACTGACTACATAGAAATCCAGACTACAATCCGGACAAATGTTGAACTGCAAAAGATAGCATCTCCTATGCCTAAGTACAATTATGGTTTAAGCTCAATACTAGATGAATAATTCCTCTTGCATAAACCCAATTCGATCTCCAATGATCGACCAACTCCTCTACATGAATGATATTACATTATTCACACATTACATTCCTTGACCGACCTCTAACATTAACCATGATGATCTACAATGAGAACTTACATCTATATATACAAACCCTTGACCATAAACAATTAGGTCGGCCACCAGATAATAAACCAATCACATAATTACAAACCATGTTGGCCTTGGGCCAAACAAATAATATCCTACACATAAAATATCCCAGAAATACATTAATAGGTCCTATCCACACTACATTAAAGTCAGTCCATAACCTAGATCAACCGGGACCTAGTATAGTTCTATATGCCAAAGCAATGATCTCCACCTACCAAGTCTCGAACATGATCACCAACAGCATCCTGAAACTCTATCAGAAGTTGCACCAACACCACTTATGTAGTTAATCAAAGATCTCCACCAAAAGCTCTGTCAATGAAACCCTCGCCGGAACTAGAAACACAGCTTCTAAGAAAGCAGGATAGCATCCAATCTCCAGACCAAAACCAACTGACCAAATATGAGTATGAGTATCATGAATAAGCTAATTCCATCACCAGACTGTACCGGAGCCTATCGGATCATACCGGATCCAAGTTAACCAGAAACCACTCAACCTACTGGGACCAGAAGGGTGTCAATAAAGCATCCAAATAGCTAGTGTTGGCATCAATGACAAAACATAAATGCAACACATAATCAACTCCACCAAATGACCAACAATCTTCCCCTTTGGCATTGATGCAAACATTAGATGTGAAAAACATCTAAGTACCAAGAAATGCCAAACAAGTCTCCCCCAATGGAAGACAGCCAACAAACTCCCGTATACAGCTCTGAATATCAATATCTCTCCCCCTTTCTTTATCTTTTTCACTTTCTTTTTCTTTTCCACATCAATATCATTCCCCCTTTGAAATCAATGCTAGAAATCTGACAGAAATATCAAAACAAAAACATAAACCATTGAAACACAAGGCTGACTACTCCCCCTGAGCAGTAGCATCCCACATCAGTGTCGAAACGAATAGTATCTCTGATAATGCATGTTGGATTGATGCCAAAACACATCAATCAAGTCTCTACTAGAGGGGCAGAAACTCCCAATCTATCTCTCAAGTACTCAAATGATTCCTTGGACAAAGGTTTAGTGAAAATATCTACAATCTTCTCTTTAGTATTCACATAAACCAGTCTAACTTCATTTGCTTCCACCTTCTCCTTCAAAAATTTATACTTGATAGATATGTGCTTTGTTTTAGAATGAAATACCAGATTCTTTGATATATCAATAGCAATAGAATTATCATAGTGAATAACTACCAGTGCATCACAATCCACCTTTATATCCTTCAACTTTTGTTTCATCCATAAAAATTGTGTACAGTTAGTAGCAGCAGCAATATACTCAGCTTCAGTAGTAGATAAAGAAGTACATGACTGTTTCTTGCTGATCCATGAAACCAACTTATTTCCAAGAAATAAAGCTCCTTCGGAAGTACCTTTCCGATCATCAACATCTCCAGCCCAATCAGCATCTGTATATGCACATAAAATAAATTTATTATCTTTAGGGTACCACAAACTATATTCTGATGTACCTTGCAAGTATCTAAAAATCCTTTTCACCACCATCTCATGATTTTCTTTAGGATTACTCTGAAATCTTGAAACAATACAAACAACACTCATAATGTCAATCCTACTCTGAGTCAAATAGAATAGACCTCCAATCATAGATTTGTATCTTATAGGATTTATCGATGCAAAAACATATTTTCTTCTCAATTTCTCACTTGTAACCATAGGAGTACTTACTGGTTTAGGATCTCCCATACCGAATTTCTTCAGCAATTCCTTAGCATATTTAAATTGACAGATGAAAATATCTTTGTCAGTCTGAGTAATCTGCAAACCTAAAAAAAATTCATCTCACCAATCATAGACATTTCAAATTCTTTCTCTATATTTCTAGAAAATTCTATGCATAACTTACCTTCACCTCCAAAAATAATGTCATCAACAAATACTTCAATAATCAGTATATCATCATCAGTGATCTTATAATATAAATTACTATCAGCACTGCCCTTAGTAAAACCAAGCTTCAAAAGACATTTATCCAACCTTGCATACCAAGCTCTAGGTGCTTGTTTCAATCCATATAAAACTTTTCTTAACCTGCAAACCATATCTATATCATCTGATAGTAAAAAACCATCAGGATGCTCAATATAAACTTCCTCATCAAGATCCCCATTCAAAAATGCATATTTAACATCTTTCTAATAAACCTTGTAGTTTTTATAAGCAACATAGGCAAGAAATAATCTTACAGCTTCAATCCTAGCTACAGGTGCAAAAGTCTCTCCATGATCAATTCCTTCCTTCTGAGAATATCCTTTACAAACCAATCTAGCCTTAATCCTTATAACTTGACCATCCTCATTAAATTTATTCCTAAAAACCCATTTAGTTCCAATAACATTTTTATTTTTAGGTCAGGGAACCAAGGTCCATGTGTTATTTTTCTCAATCTAATCTAAATCTTCTTTCATAGCTTTCAACCAATGTTCATGTTTACATGTCTCAATTACTGATACCGGTTCAACTTGTGAAATTAAACATACCTCATTAGTTGTTAGTCTTCTTCTTATCATCATTCCATTGCTCTTATCCCCACTGATCTGATCTTCTGAATGATTCAATCTCACATACCTAGAAGTCTTCTAACTTTCATTTCCTCTTCCTTGTTCTTCAATTACTGTAGAGTTCTCTGATATTGTCGGAGTAACTGGTTCAACTCTTTGTTTTGGTAAAGGTGCTACTGGTTCAGATATACTCATTTCCACTATCGGTTCCTTCTCATAAACTCTGATTTGACTTATGTTCAGCTCATCTACTTTGACATTAGCACTCTTCACAATTCTTTGGAATCTCTTGTTATAACATCTATATGATTTGCTTTCATTAGAATAACCAATAAATATGCCTTCATCACATCTAGGATCAAATTTCCCAATGATATCAGCTCTCCCAATATAAAATTTAGTACCAAAAAATTCTGAAATAGTTAACTGTAGGTGTATTGCCAAACCATAATTCATAAGCCGTCTTACCGGTTTCTACTTTTATATGTAATTTGTTGAATGTATAAACCATTTTACTCACTGCTTCTCTCCAGTAGATATGAGGTAGACTAGCTTCCATCATCATTGTTCTAGCAGCATCCAAGATAGTTATGTTCTTCCTTTCCACAACTCCATTCTGCTGAGGTGTCCGGGGAGCAGAAAATTGTCTTCTTATACCATGCTTGTCACAAAATTTATTAAACTCACCGGATGTGAATTCTCCACCATGATCTGATTTTAAACATTTAATCTTCAATCCTGTCTCAATTTCCACTTTAGCCTTAAAGATTTAAACTTTTCAAATGCTTCAGATTTTTGTCTTAGAAAAGTAACCATCATTCTAGAATAATCATCAATGCTTAGCATGAAATATCTATCACCTTGAAAACTTTTAACTCTATCAGGGCCACACAAATCAGTATGAAGAAGATCAAGAACATCATTTGATTTATCTTGTATACTCCTAAAAGAGGTTCTGACATGTTTACCCATTTGACATTCTTTAGGACTTCATAATCTTAGGTAAATCGCTAACTGCCTTAGTTGAACTAATCTTCACAATGCAATCAAAATTCACATAACACGGCCTTTTATGCCATAGCCAACTCTCATCAATCTGTGAAGTCAAACATGTCTTCTCACTAGAGTTCAAATGAAATACATTACCTTTTGTCTGTGTACCGATTACAATCTCCAAGCCAGATCTGTTAATGATTTTACATTTTCCATCATTGAACTATAATTGAAATCCCTTATCTACCAATTGTCCTACACTCAAAATATTATGCCTCAAACCTTCAACGTAATAAACATTATTAGTATTGTTCTTACCAACCAATGATATAGTTCCTTTTCCTTTGATCATACATGCCTTGTCATCTCCAAATCTAACTAGACCACCATCAAATTATTACAAAGATAGAAACTTCCCTTTCTTCAGTCATATGATGTGAACAACCACTGTCAATTACCCATTCATCCTTGTCTTCAATTCAGGTACATTCTTTTCCAGTGCCGGATCATCTTTCTTGATAGCCAAGAATACCCATTCCTTCCCATTTATGGATCCACTAGTAGAGTCTTATGTCAGTTCATCATTAGAATCAGTAATGCCTTCCTCATCTGCTATGTTGCATCCTTTTTCTCTATTTTTCTTGTGTTTATACTTGTTCTGATATCTAGGGTTAGTCTTAAATGATCTTCTAACTCTTTCTTCAAATCTTGAATTCCTTTCAGAACATCTAGATCCAAAATGACCAATCTTATTACATGCAAAATATTTAAAAGGTGTTTTTCCTTCATACTTACTTCATACTAGTCCTTTAGGTACTCTTCTAGCAAATGGTGCTTCAATTTTCTCAAACTCAGCATCTTCTCTTTTCATATCTTACAATTCCTTTGCATACAAAGCTTTCCAGTCTTGTTTATCAATTGTAGATGTAGATGTAGATGTATGAAAAGCAGGTTCAGACTTCACAGCTCCAGAAGGTCCAAATTCTTCAAGCCTTCATTTTCTAAGCCGGTGGTAGGGCTCTCAAGACTTTACAAACAAATTCATCTTTTCTCAGAGTTCCACAACAACATTGAATTGCCATACAGTCTCATTTACCCTTTCCACGAATGTAGTAATCCTTTCATCTTCTTTCATCTTCAAATTTTCATATCTCACCCGGTAACCATCAAGTTTACCAATCTTCATTGTAGGGTCACCTTCATTAAGAGTCTCCAACTTATCCCATATAGCCTTCTAGATGATTTGTCAGTTAATCCTATTATTTGTTGATCAGAAAGTGCACACAAGAGGGCTTCTCTTGCTCTACAATCATTCTCAAGCTCCTTGTTAAGGATTGTCAGAGGGGGATTGCCAGATCTTGGATTATAGGGTGTGACACCATTCTATGTGATCTCCCAAATCTCCTTGCCAAGACATCTCATATGAGTCTCCATCTGAATCTTCCATACTATGTAATTTGTTCCATCAAGCCTCAGAATATCCCTTCGAAAGATAGCTCTAGAAGAACTGGATGAACTTGAAATGTTAGTCACCATAGGATCTTCCTCAAGCAGTTAAGCTTTCTGCAGAGAGGACCAAAGCTCTAATATTAATTGTTAGACAGTTCAAATAACCGAAAGACAACTAAGAGGGGGGTGAATCAGTTGTCACAGATTACAGGAACCATTAGCAATTTAAAATTTAATACCGAAACCCAAAACATTAATACTGAAATAGAAAATAAACCAATTAAGCATAAACAATAATCACGAAATAAATACCATCCATATGATACCAAGATTTGTATGTGGAAAACTTGGTAAAGGGAAAAACCACGGTGGGAAGCCTACCCATAATCAGATAATACTTATGCGGTAAGTATGTGAATTATGATTGAGGGGCCTGCGCTTACAGAAAGGCCAACAGCCTAGACCACATTGCTTATCACAAAAGGAGCCTCACTAACTACATAGAAATCCAAAGAAGTGTTGAACTGCAAAAGATAACTACTCCTATCCCTAAGTTCAGTTCAGGTTTAAGCTCAATACCAAATGACTAAATCCTCTTACATAAACCCAATTCGATCTCCAATGATCGGCCAACTCCTCTTCCTGAATGATATTACCTTATTCACACATTACATTCCTTGACCATGACCTCTAACAATAACCATGATGATCTACTCTTACATCTATATATACAAACCCTCGGCCATAAACAATCAAGTCAGCCACCAGACAATAAACCAATTGCATAATTATAAACCATGTCAACCTTAGGCTAAACAAATAATATCCAACACATAAGACATCCCAGAAATACATCAATAGGGCCTATCCACACATTACATTAAAGTCGGTCCATAACCTAGATCAATTGGGACCCAGTATAGGTCCATATGCCACAGCAATAATCTCCATCCGCCAAGTCTCGAACATGATCACCAACAACATCCTAAAACTCCATCAGAAGCTATACCAACACCACTTATGCAATTCATCAAAGATCTCCACCAAAAGCACTGCCAGTGAAACCCTCGTCGGAACTAGAAACCAAGCTTCTAAGCAAGCAAGATAGCATCCGATCTCCAGGCCAAACCCAACTAACCAAATATGAGTATTAGTATCATGAACAAGCCAATTCTATCACCACACTATACTGGAGCCTACTGGATTATGTCGATCTAAGTTAACTAGAAACCACTCAACCTACCAAGACCAGAAGGGTGTCGATAAAGCATCCAAATAGCTAGTGTTGGCATCAATGACAAAACATCAATGCAACACATTATCAATTCCACCAAATGGCCAAAATCTTGAAGAAAGTCCCTTTGAGATGGTATAAAGAGAGAATCCCACAAAGAGACATTGAGATTAGTTTTCTTCATTTGTTATACAATGCTAAAGGGAACCATAGCCTTTGTAGGACCCTTAATAGTAACAAGCTCTGGTTTTGTTACTAAAGTCTTTAGGCTCCTCCTATTTCCTACCACCCTGAACCATCTTTTGATCTACATTTGGAGCTACTACCTTTCCTGGAGTTTTTATAGTTGTGGTATGTGTGGTAGCTTGTGAAATTTGGGTCATCATAGAAGGTGCACCCTTATCTATAGCCCTTCTCTTTGACCTAGTATTATTTGCCACAAAGTCACTATCTAATTGGTTAGCACTACATAAATTTGCCTCCTACCAACTCATAAGGGTAGAATCCCCTTTTCAATAGGTCGGACAACTCTCTCTTGATTAATCTACATCATATTGTTGTCTTGAGGTTGTTGGCTCACTTTGTGCTATTAGGGCTTGAGAAAGCTCTCCACTTTGGCATGCAATCTGATTATGAGGCAGATTACATGGGGTACACCAATCTTTCTCTTGATCAAGGTTGTTTTGCACTATAACCAATGCCTTTGAGTTATTTGCAACTATAGGGTTCAGACTATTCAAGGGCCTAGCATTACTCCATTGGTTTTTCCCTTGAAAAGGTGGCCTATTCTACTAATAATTCTAATTTTGTATTTAATAAGGCCTGCTAGGTTGGTCTTGTTGCCTCTTTAGTGTTACCAACTCATTGCCAAAGGTATGCAACAAATTTTTGACATCTAGGAGCTCATTTGAGGATGAAGTGGGTACAGGTGTGAGTTGTTGACTCATACATTCCATTGGGAGAGGTACCAAAATGGGTTGTTATGTAGGATCCTCTAGGAATAGGGGCATTGGGGGTGTAGAGGCTATCTTTCCCACCTATATTAGATAATTTTTTCCCTTATGCCTATGTCATATGCATCTGGTAAGGTCATTCCTCCTATTGACTATATCATGGTAGCAATATCACTATTGAGGGCCCTTAGAAAATACAAGAAGGCATGACTACAAGATGGCTTGACCAAAGTAAGGATTCTATCCCAAGTCTATTGAAATTTGTAATTGAAATCTCCCATGAATTCATGAGGTACCCTCTTAATAGTGGTCAACTACTCCATAAGTGATAAATCATCACTTTGGTCTTCAAAGTGCCTGCATAGCTTCTCTCCTAACTTGTCCCAGTTGTTAATGGAGTTGGAGAGCAACCCTCTATACCATTATAGGGCCTTACCTTTAAAGGGTGATGCAAGAAGCCTGACTGCTACGTTATCTTCAACTACTTCAAAACTTGTGCAAATACTAGCAACATCTTGGATATGTTCAACCAAGGAAATAGAGGTTTCACTAGTAAATAAGGGTATAGCTTTTAGGGAAGCTATTGGTATATCATCTTTTGAGGCTAAAACTAGAGGGTTACCTCCATTAATGGTAAAAAAATCCTAATTTCTAGGGATAGCCATAGGAAATAATGGTCTATTTCTATGAGTAGCTAATACCCTAGGCTGTGATGGTCTAACAAGTGGAGTAGTAGAATGATATCAGAGGGGTGTAGATGTAACTACCTTAATACCCCTTACTAGTGATAATGAAAGCCTACCTCTCCTCCTAGAACCTGAATTTGAGAGTCCAAAATATTGAAAAATACCTTTTTAAGATTCTCTTGTTTCAATTATGAACATGAAAATTGGATGTTGTCTAGCTTGAGACCCAATATAAGTAGTAGAGTCGTTGGGTGTTTGAAAAAATGCCTCTTCAAGGTTGACTACACTAAAGAACACACCAAATCTTTAGCTTAACAAACAACAGGTCCCATCTAGCATGCCAAAAATAATTGTCACAAAAGTTTGCACCCTTGTTGAACACTAGTGTCCAACAACCTTCTGAAACATGGAAACAACCTCCCAAGTGTGGAACTAGACAAGTGAGATTGAGTCTCTAGAGAAAGTTGACTTCCTCCCTAATTAGGGTGCAATGGACCACCCAATACTTATAGAACCTACTCCTACACCTATTCTAACCACTTCCAAAGGAAAAGGGAGAAAGAGATGCAGAATGTATAAGGAGGTGATGCACAAAGGTTAAATATTTGGTCCTTCCTGCCCGTAACTACACAAGACACCAATAGAAACTACCCAAAGACATGCACAATTTCTTATTTTTTAATAGCTCCCAAAAGTGTGTGCAAAGGTTAGAATCATGTAAGGTTATGGGAGGAATGAAGAGCAATTCACAAATAACATCTACATGGGCGTTAACACAATCACACAATTTAAGAATAGAAAAGGAATGTGTTCAAATAGAGAGGTAAGATACATCACACAAAATGTTTGAACTAGAAAGAGGCAAAGCAGAAAATTTGTGTTGATGTAAAGCAAGGTGACATTTATAGTTACAGAAGGTATGCATTTCTTTAAAATAAAATAGGAAGAGGACCCTAAGAAAATCATACAAAATTGCCTTAATAGGTTAGGCATAACTTAGATAGAACATTGGGTTTGGAGACCTTAACCGACTAGGGTTAGGTTACAAAGAGAGACCAAGATCATGAATCAGATGGAAGATTTTATATTATATGATAGAGAATGTCTCTAGAGTGTTATTGTAGTCGATGGAGATAGAAATTCACAAAAAATCTGGGTGGCCCTAGTAGGAGATGCATTTGAAGTCTTCTATCAGGCCAAAAGGTCTTCTATGTGCCATAAATGAGCATGGGAGACCTTGGGAAACTTTAGAAGAGCCTGGAAGGAGTAATGGCACTCGTCCTACATTGACTAGAGTGGTTGGAACATATTCTGATCGGATATGGCATGTTGACTAGAACTACATTCAATTTCGACCTGATATCTCGACAACCACCATGACTTTCAAACCTAACATTCACCCCCCAGTTTGAAACTCATATGCTAGATCTTCCCTTTGTGCAAAAATGGATGGCTATCCCTTGCACGTGAAACTCTATCATTCCCACCATCTAAGCCGAAGCCAATATCTCTTACTAACTGGACTGGACATGTGGTAGGATCTCGCAAGATTGCAGGTTAGCCCAAAATAGTTGTATAGAACCCACAAAGGTGTGATTAACATTTCATTTAATCATAAGTTGTCAATCATAGGATCGCATGCTGAAATAGCACAGGTCCTAACCATTGTGATGATGCAACTCGGAAGCTTACGGTTAAATCCCCAATGGTTCATTACATCATCACAAGGTTGATTAATGGTTACCTTGACTATTGTGAACCTGTGATGAATGAACTTCCCACATATCAGTAGTGGGTAAGATAGAGTGGGCCTAGTTTTGGGATGAATAAGGGACACTCCAGCCAATGGCATTTAAGTAATACAACTACCTAAGCAGACAATGGAGGAAAAGAACAAGGATAGACCTACTAATATGTAGGTTATCCAAAATGACTAACAAGTAGGTTAGCAAGGGAAAAGATGGCAGGAGCGAGAGCGGGGGCGGAAGCTCAAAATTCAAATTCTCAGCAAGGCGGGAACCCTGGTTCCAATGGTGAGATCAGCCAGATCAATGGTGTTGGTCCTATTGGTGATAAGGACAAGCCCCCGGACTTCCCAGTTGTTGTTGCTAACTCACAGTCTGATGGTACTCTATTTGTGATGATAGTGGATTCATCTGGGCATCTGGGGGAAGGGTCCAATGGGGGGCCCATTCCATGAGATTGCCCCGTGGATAGCGGGAGGGAGGGAAAAAAATGGTCTTCCCTTTTTGGAACTAGACCAACTGGTAAATCCTCCTTTCCTCCTATTAAGAACATTTCTGACCCTTCTGGTGGTAAGTTTTCTATCTCCATCCCTGACCAGGTTCTGGACCATAATATCAATAGTATGTCGAACTCCTTGGTAGGGAAATTTATGGGTTTGCGCCCCAACATTGAAGTTGTTAGGGCCTTTGTCAAACAAAAATGGGCCCTTAAAGGAAACGTTGAGGTCTCGACACTACCCAAAGGTCTTATGTCTTTCTCCTTTTCGTGTGAAGAAGATAAGGTTAAGATCTTGTGCGGGAGTCCCTGGATGGTAGGAAAGACAGCTCTGGTTCTAAGAAAATAGCATCTGAAACTAAACATGAATGATTCTCTTCTGGCCCAAGTTCCAGTTTGGATAAAGATTCCAAGATTGCCTCTTGAATATTGGGTAGAAAGTATCTTCTCTGGAATAGCAAGTTCTTTTGGCGAGCTACTCTCTATAGACCCAGTCACTGTTTCAAAAAGAAGATTAACCCATGCAAGGCTCTGTGTTGGAGTAGCCCCTAAGGCAGATATGCCAGAACATATAGACCTAGTTTCAAAACTTGGAACCTAGAAGCAACATATAGAATATGAAACTATTCCTTTCGCGTGCTTCCACTGTAAAAAAGTAGGTCATTGGGCAAAATCTTGCCCAAAAAAGCAAAAGGCGGAGCCCAAGCAGCTCAAACCTCAGATTGAAATTCAGAATATGCCAGAGAAATGGGTGTGGCAAGTTAAAAGCATAGAAAATAAGGAAGAAAATTCCAATCGCTTTTCTCTTTTGGGGTAACAGAAGGAAACCTCAAACTCTATCTCCAGTCCCACTATATAGGAAGCAGAGAGAAATGAAACAACCAAAGCTAGTCCCATAAGAACAACTCAAAAAAAGGAATTGAATGATCAGAATGATCCTCCAAATGCAATAGCTGAAGTGGTTGAGGACACATATGAAAACAAGGCAGTGGAAGCAAGAGATTATCAACCTGAGGAAGGAGAGATCCATGATCCCCAAGTTGAAAAGACTAACTCTTCTGTAGCCATACCTAGTTTTGAAATTCAAGAAGCCCAAAATTGTGCAATTTTGGGTATGAATCTTTCAGATTCAAATCAAAATTCAAGAACAACAAACAATGTTTCAACTGATTCCAAAGCTCCTAAATGGGGTAATGAAGAAGAAATTTCCAAAATCCTCATCAATCCGGAAGCAGCCTAAACACGGGAACAAGAAAGCAGCAACTCCCTCGACATCTCTGATAAGGAAATCCAGTAGAATAGCTCAAGTTGATGTGGGATACATCTCCTCTTCCCTAGGACAGCCCTCTAACCACAAAGTTAGAGACAAAGAAGATAGCAGATGGAACTCAAAAAACTCTCAAGGAGCTGGGAATTGGTAAGTAGCTATGAAGATAATTTCTTGGAACATAAGGGGACTAAACAATCCCCATAAACATGATATTATTAGGAACATGATAAGAGACAGCAATCCTGACATTTTTCTTATTCAAGAAACCAAAATGAGTAGAGAAAAAGTTGAATCTTTGAAGTTCTTCAAAAATGGTAATGTTAGTGGGGGTAGTTTTGAGGGTGCTTCTGGAGGCATTACTACTATTTGGAATCTTAACACTGTTAAAGGCCAGGTCATTAATCAAGAAAGTAAGTTTTCTTGTATCAAATTTGTGCATCTTAAAGATGGTTCTTCATGGGTTCTCACAAACATTTATGCTCCTAATACCTTAAAGGCTAGAAACTCTTTTTGGAAAAAGATCAGATAGGCTAGGGACAGCTTCAAAAATCTTAGTTGGATGGTTATGGGGGATTTTAATACGCCTTTGAAAGAGGAGGAAAAATTTGGAGGCAGTCCTCCTCAGCTAGAAAGTAGGATGGCCCTCATGGATTTTATTAATTCCCAAGCTCTTAATGACTTGGAGATACAGGGTTGCAATTTCACTTGGACAAATAGGAGAAATGGTAATGACCTTATTCAAGTGCGTCTTGACCGAACTCTCATTTCTGATGACTGGTATAGTCAGTACTTCTGTTCTTTGTCTGCACATATTCAGGTTGGTTTCGATCACTTTCCAATCACCTTCAATGTTGATCTGATTAATAGAAGGAGAAACTATCCCTTTAGATTTGAAAAAATGTGGACCCTTCACCCTGACATTAAAAAAAATATTCAAAAATGGTGGAGTATCCAAGTTGAGGGAATGACTATGTTCAAAGTTGTTAAGAAGCTCAAAAGTGTGAAGGACAACATTTGACTCTGGAATAAGAAAAGCTTTGGGAATATATTTGAGGCTAAGAGTAAAATTTAGGAAAACCTTAAAGAAATATAGGACCAGATCTAGAAGGATGGTTTCAGTACTGTGTCTATTGCTGATGAAAGTGAGATCCTTAAGAAATACCATGACATTATTGCTAAAGAGGAAATGTTCTGGAAGCAGAGATTGAGATGCATTTGGCTCAAGGAAGGGGATAGGAATACAAGATTCTTCCATATGTTGACTATCAAGATAAAGCAGCCAACAGGATGAACAAGTTAGCTGTGGAAAGTGGGGAGCTAGTCAAGGAGGATGAAATAAGGAATGAAGCTAAGAGGTATTTCTCGGACCTCCTAAAGAGGGACCACAGTCTGGATGTTGAAGCTCAATCCTCTTTTCTTTAGAACATCCCTTGTCTCATTGATGCCCAAAATAATGCCTTCCTCTCTTCCATTCCATCTATCTTAGAAATTAAAAATGTTGTTTTCTCCTTTGATGGAAACAAAGCACCTGGACCTGATAGTTTCCCAATGCTCTTTTTTCAAGAATTTTGGGACATTATTGGGATTGATGTAGCCAATGGGGTTAAGGAATTCTTTGGGGATATAAAACTCTTGAAAGAAATCAATGGTACTTTTATTGCTCTCATCCCTAAGATTCAAGGTGTTGACTCTTTGGATAAGTTCAAACCTATTAGCCTCTGCAACTCCTTTTACAAGATCATATCTAAGGTCCTGACTTCTAGACTTTTGTCTATCCTCCCTACCTTAATTAAACACCAGCAGAATGGGTTTGTTCCTGGAAAACAAATTCTCAATTCCATTATTAAAGTTCGCGAGAACATTCACTCTCTTGTTAGAGCTAAGAAGCAGGGCCTCATCCTTAAGCTTGACCTCTCCAAAGCCTATGATAGGGTTGACTGGTCTCTTCTTCAGAAAGTTCTCACTTCTTTTGGGTTTCCCCTAGAGTTGTGGATCTTTTCTCCCAACTTACCACATCTACATCCTTTGTTGTTCTTGTCAATGGTTCTCCTTCAACTTTTTTCCAAGCATCGAGAGGTCTTAGGCAAGGAGATCCTATCTCCCCCATCCTTTTCATTATTATGGCAGAATGCTTTGGTCGGACCATGGAAAATTTGGTGCAACAAGGATCCTTTAAGGGCCTCCAACCTTCTTCTGCTAACCTTATTTGTTCACACTAGTAGTTTGTTGATGATACAATTATTATGGGGGAATCAAGCATCTCAGAAGCTAAAGTACAGAAGAGTACCTTGTGCAATTTTGCATCTGCAATGGGGCAGCTTATTAACTGGGCCAAAAGTGATGTCTTTTTCATTAATACTCTTGAGAGAAGACAACAAAGGATCAGCATAATTCTGGAGTGTAAGATTGCTGACCTTCCTGCTACCTACCTTGGACTCCCCATGGGGATTGCCCCTCCTGACTCCTTTTGGAGTTCTCTAGTTGATAAATTTCACAAAAAACTTGCAGGTTGGAAAGGGGCCCTTTTAAGTCAAGTTGGTAAGCTCCTTCTCCTTAAGGCTACTCTTCAAAGTATCCCTATTTATGCTCTTAGCCTATTTAGAATTCCCGTCAAGTATGCTGAAGCTATTGAGAAAATTCAAAGAAGATTCCTATGGTCTGGGGTTGAGGAAAAGCAAAGAATGTCCTTGGTGGCATGGCATCAGGTCTATAGGCCGAAAAGCAAAGGTGGTCTAGGGCTCAGGAGGATTCGCACTTTAAATGAAGCTCTCTTGTCCAAACAAGCCTGGAGATGGTTTCATTCTGATTCTGAATGGTGCAAAATTTGGAGAAGTAAGTATTCTCTTCTGTCTTCTTCTCTCTCTTTTTTTCTTAATTTGGATTTCAGCATAAATGGATCCCATATTTGGAACCATGTTTCTAAATGTAAAGATGTGATTGCTAAAGGAGTGATATGGAAACTTGGAAATGGTAGAAAAGTTAGATTCTGGGAGGATCCCTGGATTTTTGATAAACCCCTTTTGGATTCCCATGAGTGGGCCTCCCATGCCCCTTCCTGTATTGGCTCTTTTGGTTCCTTAGTGGCAAATTACTGGGATGGGAACAATTGGCAGAACATTGATAGTATTCACCCTAGCCTCTCTAAGCTCAAAACCCAATTGTTTGCTATTTGGCTGAATAAGGAAGAGGACTCCCTGATTTGGAAACATCATCCCAAAGGAATTTTAACTGTGTCTTCGATGTATTATATCCTATCCCCCCCCCCCTCCTATAAATCCTTTCTGGTCTAAAGCTTGGTTAAAAGGTCCCACTCCCAAAATCAATTTTTTCTTTTGGACTATCCTCCAAAATAAGATCCTTACTGTTGACAACCTAAAATGCAGAGGTTTAGCCCTTCCAAATAGGTGTGTGTTGTGCTTTCAAGAGGAAGAGTCAGTGGACCATCTTGCCCTCCACTGTTCCTTCTCAGCCTCTGTTTGGAAAAGTTTCCTCAAGAGCTTTAGTTTAGCTTGGGTGTTTCCCAGTAACATCAGACATTTGTTCTCCTCCTAGAAAATTCAATGGACTAACTCTTTTCTGAGATGTATGTGGCAGCTCTCTCTTCCTCACATTTTGTGGGGTCTTTGGAAAGAAAGAAACAACCGAATATTCAGGGATGTGTCCCTAAAACAAGACACTGTTTTTCAGAAAATTCAAAGGGCTATCCAGGAAAATATGGGAATCATGGAGGTTTCTTGTTACTCAAATAACTCCCTGGAGTCAAATATCTTAAGAGCATGGAATATGAAGATCACTGATGGTCCTAATCTCAGCTACAATAAAAGGCTTGAAGCTAAATGGCAAACCCCTCCCCAAGGCTGGCTCAAAATCAATTTCAATGGTGCAGCCAAAGGAAATCTAGGTCCTTCAGGCTCTAGAGCTATTCTCAGAGATTACAGAGGAATTTGCAAAGGTGTGATTTTTGTCCCTATTGGTACTCAAACCAATCATAAAGCGGAAGCTATGGCAGCCCTTCAAGGCATTATCCTAGCCAAAAAATGGAACTGCCCCTATCTTTGGATAGAAGGGGACTCCAATAATATAATTAAGTGCCTCAATGGGACTTCAAAGCCCTCATGGTCGATTCACAATATAATTATTTCTGCTATTGACATCATTAGAACCTTTAAAAAATGTCATATATCCCATATCTATCGGGAGGCCAATTGTTCTGCTGATTGGGCTGCAAATGTGGCGGTTAAGAATGAGACTATCACCGCGTGGACGGGTGAGAGCAGTCTCCCCGAAGATGTCAGACAAATTATAATTGATGAAAGATATCAAAGTACCCCAAAGACTCTTGATTGATAGGGTAATTATGAAAAGTACTGATGTAAGCACCTCGAGTTACTTCTATAATGAGAAAATCACTCATTATAACATCAAAGCCAGCAAAACTTGTTTTATAATTTATCAGATCTTTAAGGTCACACACACTTTCTGGTTATTTGTTTAAGCTCCAAAAAGAACTTTGTTTTACCAGTTCTGTAAATTTCAAATTTTGGCTATGAGAAACGACACCATGGGCGGAAATAGGAGATGATATGAGCCAAGTAGTTGCAAGGAGTGGAAACAGAAAGAAGAGGTGTGGGAAATTTTGTAGAAGGGTGGTCTTTCGAGCTTCATAGAGAGACTCCACGACTATGATGGAATGGTAACTAGCCTCTTCTGCAAAAATTGGAAGAAGGGCATGCTAAAAATGGGTGACCAAATGGCGGAAATTGATGAAGATTTAATAGCTAAAGCTACCGGTCTCAACAGGGAGGGCTGCAACTTCTACAGAGATAGGAAGGTCAGCAAGGAAGCCATTGAAAGGTACTTGGTTACAGAGAAAGAGAAAAAAAGACTGGTAAAGTTGAGCAAAACCTATTACCCGCCTAGGGCTTTTGCAAAACCCTGGCGGGAAATTCTCTTTGTTTTAATGCGGTATATAACTCTAGATGGTAGGTTTACGAAAGTCTGTGGGTATCATTTTGTTCTGTTAAACCATTTTAGGTATAATGATAAGGTGAATTTTCCTTACTTCTTGCTCTGCTCAATGAATGCCTCCCTAAAAGCCTACAAAGAAAATCCTCGGGGTGATACCGCAATGCACCAAGGTCTTATGGTCCTCATTTATGACCATTTAAAGGCCAGTCAAATCAACCGGATGCAGCTCTCTATGGACTCTGAGGAAGATATGTCTGATTCTGATTTTTTAGAGGAGGAGGAATCAGACAATGATTCCTCGACTGATAATGAGGATAGCTCTGATGATTCAGAGTATGAGAGTAGTAAGAAGAGGAAATCAAGACCCTCTTCTTCTAAGAGCAAAAAACTTCAAAGCAAACCCTTGATCAGTATCTCTTCGGAAGAAGAGTACTCTGATTTTTCTAAGGAGAAGAAGAACCCTAAGGGGTTGCTGAAGAAGAAAAGTAAAAACCAAGCCCAGACCCAGAAAAAGCATAAGAAAATAGAGGAGACTCGCAAGGAACCGGAGGAGATTGGTAAGGAACTAGAAGATGACAAGAAAACTAGGACCCTGGAAGCCGAGCATAGCCTAGACATGGAGACAATGGAGGAGACTCTCAGGGCCGCCGATAATATTTCTGCCCTCCATATTCCCAAAAATGAACAGGTAACCCCTAGAAAAGTGACTCCCTCTTTTGGCCCTCCTCCCGAGGCCTTGAATGGTTTTATGAAAACTATTGAATGGTTTATTGATGGGTATAAGAAAGCTGCAGATGAGTGTAAAAAACTTTGCAACAGAGTCCTGATTCTGTAGACCATTAACATTGGAGAGGGGAATACAATGGCCAATTATATCAAGGATCTGAAAAAACACTATTGCTAAAGCAGAAGACATCAGAGATCCTTTAAATCCCAGGTTTGAGAAGATTGAAAAGGAGATGCTGGATAGAAAAACCCTAGAGGAAACTAGTGAAAAAACACTCTCGGACACAGTTATCAAAGTGGAAAAAATTGAGGAGTGCCTTAAGAATATTGTGGAGTAGAGCCTTAGCATTCTAAAAATCTCGACCAATAATACCCATACCCTCATCAGCAAGCTTGATGATGACAAGGAAATCCAAGAAATTGACCTGGATGCTGAAGGAACAGGGGAAGCTCAAGGTCCCAGAACCCGAACCAGAGGCAAGAGGAAGGAAAAGAAAGTGAATAAGGATCTGGAGGAGCTGAAAGCAATCAGGGTGACCTATGATGAGCTAGTGATAAAGGCAGAGGATCTGCTAAAGAAAATTGCTATGTAGTGTCTCCTTGGTCTCTTTGTTGTGTTTTGTTGGTTTGTTGTTCTTTCTGTTCGCTGGTCTTTTGGCCAGTCATTTTGTATGCGGACTTTAATTCCTTTTCCTACTATCTTTCTTTCTATGATGTAATGGTTTCAGGTCCTTAAAACCTATTTTTCAATCAATCAGAACAAGTAGGTTAGCAAGGGTTTAGGATTTAAGCCATTGGAAATATCTCAGATCAGTTATTTACATGTCTCTCAAGGTGACATGAAAAATGTCAACAATAGCTATAAGAGAATTTGTAAGAGGCTATTATGGGACATGTGTGACTTTTTCCAGGCGGTTTTGATGCCCATTGTTTGGTGATACCATAGTGGTATTCATCCTCACAAACTCATATAAATTAGTGCCTTGAGCTAGTGTTCTTCATTCAATCTCATTTAATTTCAAAGATAACAAAGTGCTACCAGTTTTTATAGAGGTCTACAAAGAATCATATTTTTATTTTATTCTTCAATGGATTAGTAATAAACTTGCCTCTCTTATTGTGCTATATTTTTTTCTAAAATGGTTTCTCCATGTAAATTTGGTGTTTCATGTGTAATGAAATATTATTCTTGTTTTGATTCTATACTCACTTTGATAAGGGTTAATCTTAGTTTTAGATTTGTAATAATATTAATTTAAATTTCATATTGTAAGATTTATTCACCTTGTTTTACAACATTGGTATCAAAGCTAATGGTTATGATGAGGGAGGGATGCCTTTCTATATAAGTGTTGAAGGTTTTTATCTGTAGTGGGACCTTTTGTTTTGTGGGTTTTTTGTATATTTGAGAAACGTTGTATACCATGGTCTCCACCTCTTGTCAAGATATTGAGAAGTTCAATGGCACTAGTTACCAGATGTGGAAGCAAAAATTTGAGGATCTCCTAGAAGAAACAAATTAGTGGTTGCCAGTTTCAATAGAAAATAAACCAAAGGATTCTACATTGATAGATTATGAATGAAAAAAATTAGACAAGAAGACACGAGAAACCATTTGAATGTGTCTCAATGACTTTGTCCTCCTAAATGTCTCTATATAAGATACCACATACAAGTTAGTGATTTACTTAGTGGCTAGCATTCACAAATTGGCTAATAATTTAAGATTTAAGGAAAGCTTAATTGCCACATTTAGAAGAAAAAAAATGTTTTATTATTATTTAAATTGTCAAAAAATAATTTATTTTATTAAAAAATTTAATTCAAATACTCATCACAATATTCGATACATGATTTGATTAGATTCATTAAAATTTAATAAGTTGAATTAATTCGCCAATAATATATCATGACTATTAGTTACTTTAAGGTCATATCACCAATATTTAGTTGTCACTATTGATTTAAACTATAATCTAATGATCCTCATTGTATTCCATGAGATAAAAATATACCTATTTTATTTGTAATGCTTATTGGGGCTAGATTTTATTTTGGATTGTTGATTTCAATATAAATCAATGGTCTTGAAGAAATTTTTGGCCACATTGGAATTACAAAATATAAATACATTTATCTTAAAAAATACAATGAGAGTTGTTAGATTATAGTTTAAATCAATGGTAGCAACTAAATATTAGAAAATCTACCCCTTAAACCCATCAATGATTGCCACCTTTCGGCCAATAATTTTATTTTTTAAATGAAAGGATTCAACATAGTGATGAATGCATTTTCCTATTATTGTCTAATATTTGCCAATATTTTCTACAAAAAAAAAATATGATTTAAAAAAATCGACAACAAATATAATATATTTTTCAAAAAAAATGGAGAGATTCACCAATAGAAATTAATATTTTTTCAAAAAAATGAAAAAATTCATCAATATTTTATATATATTTTTTGAGGGGGGATTTCTTAAAGTTATCCCTGAGGAGGAAAATAAGTAATATCTATCAAATTAAGAGTTTGTCTAACAAGCTATGTTTGAAAAGATGTTTGTATTCTTTGAAAATGAGGGATGGTGATTCTATTGTCGAACATTTGAATGCTTTTAAATTCATTTTAAGTTAGTTTGCATCAATAGATGTTAGTATTGAAGATGAAAATAAATGTATTCTTCTACTTTTCTATTTTCCTTATTCTTGGGAAAATCTAATTGTTTCCATAAGTGGTGGTCGTGCAGAGCCTAAGATGGATAAATTTATTCCCATACTTCTTTCAGAATAGATGAGAAGAAAGACTATGAATGTTGGCTCCCAAGATGCCTTGCATGTTTGAGAAAGGCCTAAGAAAAAGGGCCTAAAGGTGATAAAAAGAAGGATAAGTCAAAAGGACGTTTTAAGACCCCTGGAAAGAGCAGAGTTAAGTGTTGGAACTATGGTAAAAGAGGATATGTGAAGGAGTGTACAAACAAGAAAAAGAGTATTGAAGCTTCTACAAACAAGTCCTCAGATGACAATGATTCTAATACTTTTTTTTATTTCAACTAACTCTATTAAGTGATAATTCTTAGCTTGTTGATTTAGTTGCTTCATACCATATGGCTCCTCACAAGAAGTTGTTTTCTGGGTATAAAGGATATGATGGAGGATAATTTTTTCTCCTCAATGAAGATTGTTGAAAAAGCAAAGGTAAAGTTGTGTTTCAGTGATGGGAGGAATGTTTCCATTAATAATATTTCACATATTCCATATCTTGCAAGAAGTTTACTTTCAATTTCCAAGTTAAATGATTCTAGGATAGATGTGCAATTTGATAAGTTTGGTTGTAGGTTGGTAAGGGGAAGTTTGGTAATTGTAAAAAATATTAAACAAGGACTTAATTTAAGATACATGCTTCTACTCTTTCTAATTCAACTTTTGTAACTAGGACTGAAATGTATGTATGTTGTAGCACCATAGATTGGATCACACTAGTTAGAAAGGTCCTAAGACCATTCTAGATAAGTAACTAGTTGAGGGGATTTATGATTATTCAATTACTAAGAGTGATTTCTATGAGCATTGTGTGTTTCGTCAACAAAATAAATCTTCATTTCCTAAAGTAGTTAATAGAGCTAAGAGAATCTTATTTATTATTCATTTGGCTGGCTATGGTTCAGTGGATGTCGACTCTCTAAAAAAATCTCAGTATTATGTTTCTTTCATTGATGATGTCTAAAAGCTATGCTTGGATTTATTTTATCCATACAAAACTTGAAGCTTTCAAGTGCTAAGTTTAAGTAATTTAAGGCATTGGTTGAAAAGCAATAAAATTAGGACCGAGCACATAAAAATGAATAAGATCCAAATACCACAAGATTTATGTGAACTCAATTAAATTGGACTTAGTTTTGTTTTCTATAAATGCAATGCTCAGAAGAAAAAAAATGGCAAGATTACAATAATTCAAACTTTTAACAAGGTTTTTATTTTTTAAGGTCCTTAGACCCTTTTCTCCAATGTGACCAAACCTTTGGTTGTATAACATATTATTCTTTGTGGTTAACTTTTCTTTAGAAAAAAACTACCCTTAGGTACCCAAAAGCCATGTCCATCTACTGAAGGTGAAACCCTCAAATCTTCCAATGAAGTATATAGATTTTTTTTTGACACAAGTGTTATTACATTCAACAATGTATGCTTTTGTCTTATACACTATGCAAAATATAATACCTCTAGCAATTACCATAGTACCTTTAACCATTTTACATCCTGCATCAAAAAAAGACTACTTGCACACCTACATATATCAATTTTCTCACAGATAACAAATTTCATTTTAGTCCAAGGATTTCCAACACACCACTAATATTTCCTACTCTACTACCAAGAAACCCGATTCTAAATTTACAACAACCAACAATATCTTAATTAGAATCATCGCCCAAGTACACCTTACCTCCATTAAATTCTTCATAAATTCAAAAAATCAATCTCTACTGGAAGTCATATGAAAATATGCACTTGATTCAATTAACCGTGCATTATTACTTGCATGAGTGGTCAAATCTCTAATGAATGCATCACCATATTCCTTCTCAAAATCAAAATCAAATTTCTTACTTTTATTCTTCTTTTATTCTTTGCAATCCTTACGAAAATATCTTGATTTACAATAATTCTAGCAAATGACTTTGGACTTTCCAATAGATTTGGATCTCCCTTTGGACTTGGATTTATCATGCTTCTCATTCTTCTTTCCTTTTTTCCTTAGATCTTCACCAAATAATTAGGGATTCCTTCAAGTTGATGGATACCTTTCTTGCACCTTCTCACCAAGCAACGCACTGATGATATGATGAATCAATAAGGATCCAGTTAACTACTGAGAGGGGAGGTTGAATTAGTATATGGAAAACAAACTAAACTTTCACCAAACTCAAACCCAACTCATAAATCAATCACTAAACTAACCGGTTAAAACATTGAACAATAAAATGCAACTGCATTGTCAAGTTTACCGGTTGACTGGAATACCAATATAACAGTGTAATAGATCTGAAACTATCAAACCATTTAACCAAAACATCAAAACACTTTACTAGCAATAGTAATAGCACATTTCAGATCACTTCTGGTCATCTTAACACATCTAAGTGGCTTTACCAGTTAAACAGATTAACCATATCAAAACATAACTACAAAAACCATTCACCACTTGACACAATGATTTTTGACGTGGAAACCCAAATGGGAAAAACCATGGTGGGGATGAATACCCACAAGTATTCTGAACTCTTCTGAAGTTCACCCTGTTAGGAGCCAAGCCTTGTTAGAAGCTTCACAAAAATGTCATGTTAGGAACATATCCGGTTAAGGACCACCCGGTTAAGGGATTGACTACAATACCCTGTTAAAGGCAATACCCTATTAGGAGTAACCTCAATAGAGGATTTCAAATCCAAGCTAGATGATCACCTGGTTAGAATATTTACAAAACACTAAGCCTATTATAGCTTACCCGATTAAGGGATTTAACTATTGTAATTGTTAGAGAACAACAATTTTTTTGCTGATCTAGTAATAGCACTAGTCTGCTTGATCAGATCCTATTCATTCTCCTATCTGCCTTCAAAACATTTTGCAGATACTCCTTCTAGTTCGGAAATCAATTACACTGACACTTAACCAAAATTGCCAACACTAATACAAAACAACTCATCGACCTTATAAGCAAAACAATAGGTCAGTAACACATCACAAAACCTAAATCTCATAGAGATTACAAACAAATTGGTTCAAACATGACCATTAGATTACATAGCAATCATCTGCACACTGTCTTAGACAACCTCGACCGCTCTTGGATCACTGCACATTAAATTTTTTAACTCATCACGCAGTTTCCACTTCATGCAATGTACTCTCTCATTCCCAAGTTAAAAAATTTATCTCAATGCACCAAAACCACTTTGAAACTCATCACGTGCATCATACATACGTGGCATAATCATCTTTGATCACCATTCGATCATAGATCAACACAACCGATTCACCAAGATCCATCAGTTAGGGTTTGGCATATCAACAAGTAAGGGTTACATGTCTCTCTGCTACAATAGTAATATTGGTTTCCTTCACTTGCTCAGCTATCAGTTGCATTACTGCATCACTTCCAGTTGCAATACAACACTATTACCAGTTATAATTGACATCAATGACAACACTTAGACTTCATTAATACAATCTTTATGAAATGTCAACAACCTCCCCCTTTGGCATTGATGGCAATACAAATATCAATACCCTTTGATTGTGATGAATGAGAGTAATGCACATACGTAGGTATAGGAATCCTGGTTTATATTTTTCCATGTACTCTTCTTCAACTGAGTCTCTGTTTCTTCAGTTGGTAACTGGCTACAGTTCTTCTCTCTATCAATCATACAATTCTTCTCCCCCTTTGACAACAATGCCAAAGTGAAATTAAAACATGCAGTGTCATACTTCACTGTTCTACAACAAATTGCCCCCCCTGTGGAGTAGCTCCACTCTACACCAATCTTGCTTCAAGATCTTCAATAAGCTCCAGGACTAATGTCTTCCACATCAGCTTAATTCACCTCATGTAGGGGCAGAACCCCTAGCTGACCTCTAAGATACTCAAAAGTAGCCATAGGAAGAGGTTTAGTAAAGATATCCACTAGTTGTTCCTTAGTAGATACATGCTCCAATAACACATCTTTACTCTGCACTTTCTCTCTCAAGAAATGATATTTCAACTCAATATGCTTGGTTCTAGCATGCAACATTGAGTTCTTTGAAATATTTATTGCACTAGTGTTATTACAGAAAATCCTTACCGGTCCTGTAATCTTCAAATTGAATCCTTCTTGAATGTGTTTCATCCAGATTGCCTGGGTACAATTCATATTCACTGCAACATATTCAACTTCAGCAGTTGACTGTGATATACAACTTTTCTTCTTACTGCTCCAAGATGCAAGCCTTCCTCCAAGAAAGATGCACCTTCGATTGTACTCTTCATGTCATCAACATTTCCTGCCCAGTCTACATCTGTATAGACTTTCAAATCAAAGTTACTTGCATATGGATACCATAATCCATAATCAATAGTACCTTTCATATATTTGAATATTTTTTTAGTTGCTACCATGTGTGTCTCCTTCGGGTTCTTCTAAAATCTGGCAACTAATCCAACTGCATGAGAAATATCTAATCTGTTGTGAACAACATAATGGAGTTTTCCTATCATAGACCTATACTACTTTTCATCAACGGATGTAGCATCATCATCCTTAGATAGTTTATAGCTTGTAACCATTGGTGTCCCAACTAGTTTACAGTCTCCCATTCCAAATGTCTTCAATACCTCTTTCACATATTTGGACTGAGTGATAAAGATGTCATTCTTCATCTGTTGAATTTGTAAAAACCTATAAATAATTTTATCTCTCCTACCAGAGACAACTCAAATTCACTTTTCATCTCATTTGCAAAGTCATCACTCATGTCATCATTGCCTACAAAAATAATATCATCCACAAATACCTCACTAAACAGTATCTTATCTCCTTCAATCTTGAGATATATAGTGTTGTCTTCACTAGTTCTCTGAAAACCTATCTTCACCAAGTGTGAATGTAGTCTTTCATACAATGCTCTTGGTGTTTGCTTAAAACCGTATAGTCCCTTGTGTAGTTTGCACACCATATCCTTTGCATCAGTCAAAGCATAACCATCTGGTTGTTCAATGTAGACTTCCTCTTCTAGTATTCCATTTAGAAATGTTGACTTCACATCCATTTGATATACTTTGAATCCTCTATATGTTGTAAATGCAAGTAGAGTCCTAACACCTTCCAATCTAGCAATTGGTTCAAATGTCTCACCATAGTCTTCTCCTTCATGTGCATAGCCTTTGCATACCAGTCTGGCTTTGTTTCTGATCACTACTCCATCTTCATTCAGTTTATTTATGAATACCGATTTAGTACCTATTACATTTTTGTTCACCAGTCTGGGTACTAGGGTTCATTTATTGTTCTTCTCAATCTGGTCAAGCTCTTCTTCCATAGCCTTGATCCAGTGATCATCTCCAAAGGCTTCTTTTGTTGTTCTAGAATGAATAGTAGAGATCATACAAGAATTCTCTCTTATTCTTCTTCTAGTTAACACTTTGGCATCTTTATCTCCAATAATCTGATCAGGATTATTATTGAGTCTTACATACCTTGGAATAACATGATCATGATCTTCAAGTTCTTCTTCCTCGCTATCTTCATCTTCTGCAGAATCTACTTGTTCTAGTTGAACTGGTACTGCAGCATTCATTTCACCAACTTTTGCCATCACTGGTTCTAGCTCCAAAATCATAATGTAAGGTTCATCTTCCTTCTTCTCCTTATCGGTTTCTCCTGTATCTTCAGGACACTCATCCACACGAATATTAGCACTTTCAATGATCCTTTTTTTTTCTGGTTGTTGTAACATTTGTAGGCTTTTCTCTTGGTGGAGTAACCAAGAAATATGCCTTCATCACTCTTAGCATCAAACTTACCAACATAGTCACCTCTCTTGATAAAACATTTACTACCAAAAATCTTAAAGTAACTGACATTAGATGATCTACCATACCAGTATCCATGAGGAGTTTTATCCTTACCTCTTTTAACCAATATTCGGTTCATTGTGTAGACAGTTGTGCTGATAGCTTCTCTCCAGAAAGTCTTCGCTACACCTCCTTGTATTAGCATAGTTCTAGAAAATTCAACAACTGATCGATTATTCCTCTCTGCAATACCATTCCGGTGTTGTGTCCTAGGTGCAAAAAGTTGCCTCTTAATTCCATTTTCTTCACAGTATCTAGTGAATTCCTCTGAAGTAAATTCACCACCTTTATCAGTTCTTAAGCAGTTTATCTTCTTTCCACTTTCCTTTTTAGCTAAGGCCCTAAATGCCTTAAAATTTCTAAAGGCTTATTTTTTGTCCTTGAAGAATATGACCCACATCATTCTTGAGAAATCATCAGTGAAGATCATAAAATACTGATCACCTTGGATACTCCTAGTCCTTATTGGTCCACAGAGGTCTAATTGAACCAAATATAGAAAATGTTCTGCTGAAAAATATTTTCTCTCAAAAGTTGAGGATGTCATCTTCCCTAACTGACATTCGTTACATAGAGCATTCACCGGTTTGTCCAACTGAGTCAAACCTCTTACCGATTTAGACTTATTGACTTTTACTATGTTGTCAAAATTTACATGACAAAATCTTTGATGCTAAAGCCAACTATCTTCTACTTTAGCAATTAAACAATTGTTGACTTTAGGATTTAGGTGAAACAAGTTACCTTTTGTCTTCTTTCTAGTTGCAATCATTTCACCTTTGCTTCCATAGATTTTGCACTTTCCATTCTTGAATTCGAGTGGATAATCTATGTCATTGAATTGAGCAACACTCAAAGGATAATGTTTCAATCCTTCAACCCAATAGACATCATCTGCACTGCTCTTTCCATTAAGAGAAATGGTTCCCTTTCCTTTTACCATGTAGGGTTAGTCATTTCCAAATCTCACAACACCTCCATAAAATTCCTTTTGGGTAAGAAACTTACTCCGGTCATCAATCATATGGTGTGAACAACCACTATCTATAATCCAATCATCAGAACTATCCATGCAAGAGATTAATGCCTTTTGATCTGATGTCTCCTCTTTAATGGAAACAAAGATAATGTACTCATTTGCATCTCCCTCAAATTCCTCATCTGTGATTCCTCCATCAACTGCAATGAGTCAATCTCTTTTACTTTTGCCTTTGTACTTCTTATACTTCTCATATTTCTGCTCATTGTCTCCATTAGGATAGTTAGTTGCAATATGTCCAATCCAGTTACATGCAAAACACTTCAAAGGTAATTTACCTCTATACTTACCAATACCTCTAGGTAACCGCTTGGCCAACAATGCTTCAAGCTCAATCAGACTGTCTTCATCATCAACTTCTCTGCTAGATCTAGACTCATCACTATGACTAGCTTCTCTTCTTTTCCTTACCGGTGGGTTAGAAACTAAAGCTCTAAATGCAGATTCTGATTTCTGAGAACTTCCATAATAACCATTTAATTCAAACACGGTTAGTTTACCAATGATGGAGTCAAGTGTTACCTTTATTTTATCAATAGACTTGAGTTCCTGAATGGCTGCAACTCAGATAGCTTAGACCAGTAGAAGGATTCTCAACACCTTACTAACCACTGTGGTATCCTCCACTTTACTACCTACACTTTTGATCTCACTGACTATCTCCTTGATCCTTTCACCATATTGTTGAATATTCTCACCTACAACCATCTGCATGTCATCAAATTTACCTCTCAAACTCTCCTCTTTGGCAATCTTCACATCCTCATCACTGTTATAGATATCCTCTAGTTTCTTCCATACTTCATAAGCAGTCTCCAAACCATGGACATTAACATACTCTAAATTAGACAAGGAACTAATAATGGCCTCCAATGCTTGATTATTCTCCTTTTTCTCCTTCTTTTGATCATCAGATAGAATCCCACTAGGAAAGCTATATTTGGTAACAACATATTTCCAATATTGACTTCCTAATCTTTTGATATAGATCTTCATCCTATCACTCCAAATTTTGTAGTTTTCCCTATTGAACTTCAGACCTTATTTCTTCATCATGTTCTTCTAGATCTTTACCTCAATTTGTTAGGCTTAGACACTAGAGGACCTGAAAGGCATTGATACCAATTGATGATATGATGAATCGATAAGGATCCGGTCAACTACTAAGAGGAGGGGGTGAATCAGTAGATGGAAAACAAACTTAACTTTCACCAAACTTAAACCCAACTCATAAATCAATCACTGAACTAACTGGTTAAAACATTGAACAATAAACTACAACTATACTATCAAGTTTATCTGTTGACTAGAATACCAATATAATAGTGTAACAAATCTGAAACTATCAAACCATTTAACCAAAACATCAAAACACTTTACTAACAATAGTAATAGCACATTTTCGATCACATCTAGTCATCTTAACACATCTAAGTGGCTTTACCAGTTAAATAGATTAACCATATCAAAACATAAACACAAAAACCATTCACCATTTGACACAATGATTTTTGACGTGGAAACCCAAATGGGAAAAACCACAGTGGGGATGAATATCCACAAGTATTTTGACTTCTTCTGAAGTTCGCCCTATTAGGAGCCAAGCCTTGTTAGAAGCTTTAAAAAAATATTCTGTTAGGAACGGATCCAGTTAAGGACTACCTAGTTAAGGGATTGACTACAATACCCTATTAAAGGCAATACCTTGTTAGGAGTAACCTCAATAGAGGATTTCAAGTCCAAGCTAATGGATCACCTGGTTAGAGGATTTACAAAACACTAAGCCTGTTAAAGCTTACCTATTTAAGTGATTTAACTATTGTAATTGTTAGAGAACAACAAATTTTTTTGTTGATCTGGTAATAGCACTATTTTTCTTGATCAGATCCTATTCATGCTCCTATATACCTTCAAAACATTCTACAGATACTCCTTCTAGTTTGGCAATTAATCACATTGAAACTTAACCAAAATTGCCAACAATAATACAAAACAACTCATCGACCTTATAAGCAAAATAATAGGTCGGTAACACATCACAAAACCTAAGATCAAATAGAGATTACAAACAAATCAGTTCAAACATGATAGTTAGATTACATATCAATCATTAGCACATTGTCCTAGACAACCTCGACCGCTCCTGGATTACCGCACATTGAATCATGTAACTCATCATGCGGTTTCTGCTTCATGCAATGTACTCGCTCATTCCCAAGTTAAAACAATTGTCTCAACATGCCAAAACCACTTTGAAAATCATCACGTGCATCATGCATACGTGGCATAATCATCTCTAATCACCATTCGATCATAGATCAACACAACAGATTCACCAAGTTCCATCGGTTAGGGTTTGGCATATCAATAGGTAAGGGTTACCGGTCGATCTCTCTACTACAATAGTAATATTGGTTTCCTTCACCTTCTCAACTACCGGTTGCAATACAACACTATTACCGGTTACAATTGACATCAATGACAACACTTATACTTCAATAATGCAATCTTCATTAAATGTCAACACGCACCAACCACATCTTCAAACTTCAAAAAAAAAGAAGTACTACCGATAGCCAAAACAAGAGAATTCCACAAATCAAGAAAAGAACAAAGAAAGATTTGACATTTCTCCTCCTCATCCATCTTGGCACCAATAAATTCCAATTGAGCCACCAACATATTGAATGCTTCTAGGTGGTTTGTAATCTATCCACTCTCTTCCATTCTTAAGGATTACAATTCCTTCCTCAAGAAAATTTAATCCAATAAATATTTGGCTTGATACATCTCACCAAGCTTAATCCATATCTTCTTTGCAAATTTCTCTTCATGGATATTGATTAGAACAAAGTTTTCCAAGCATAATCTAATTAGACCCTTGGTTTAATGGTCCTTAACATCATACTAAGTAGTTGCACTGATATCTATAGGTCTTGAGAAATTCGCATCAACAACATCCCGCAGATCTCGATCTATTAGAAAATCCTCCATCATCAGCTTCCACATCTCAAAGTTAATTCTAGAAAAAGCTTCGCCTCTATTCTCTTTAATGAACTTGCCATCTGAAAATTTTTGTAACAAGATCAAAAAGTATCTTCTACACAATCTCCTACTTGAATCTATATGAGTTCAAAAAACGCAACAACTTGCAACTGAAACGAAAGGTGATCAAGCTCTAAGACCACTTGTAAGGAAGTTAAGTAGTGGAAAAATTTACTACACTAATCTTGAGAGGAGGGTAATGCAAAAAAAATAATATCTCTACAACAGTTACAAAAACTTAACAAAAATAAACATAAATAACATGCATACCACAACACAATGATTTATGTGGGGAAAACCATTTTGGGAGAAAAACTCAACACTCCAAAAGTTGCCCAATAAATTATTCAAAAATAAAAAAAGATTACAATATACTTGTAGAGAAAGCTTCTCATGAGAGTATCACCAATGGAGATATAGAGTTAATTCAATTGTTATAAGACTCTTACACATAATCTCCATCTCACGCACCTAGCATATAAGAGATACAATACATGAAACTATCAAACAATATTAGAAAACCGTGGGATAAAACCACCCAAGTGTGGCAATCATCTTATATCCAATACAAGATAACCTATGATGTATCAATACACACACCAACACATGTAACTCACTTTTACAGCTCGTTTATGTGTCCAACACATTTTTTATATTTCCTATTTTAGGAAGCCTAACTTCTGGAGGCCATCACTTTTAAACTGGGTGTCTGATTTGTAAACCGTTTGAAGCACTAAGATTATCATGATGCGCTCTATCAATCTATAACCTGCTACATAGGTTATAGACACTTTTGGACCATTTTGGAGCCTCTAAGACCCTCAAAATTGAATTTGAAACTATCGTTCAAAAATATTGAAAATGAAAACATTAATATCTTCCAACCCAAACATGATCTTACAAAAAAAATTATTGGCATGCTTATCTAGTCGAATCAAAGAATTAGGGAAGATTGAAAACCAATCTATGCTCAAATGAAAACTTACTAAAAAATAGTATCCTTATGTATATGAAAGGTTCAGACATAGATTTCCTAACATCTTAATTTATCTTAGACAACATTATTGTTGTTTCAGAAGGTATGGAATGGGTTCATCATTCTTAACAACAAGCCCTATTCCTCAAAAATGTATTTTTCCAAATCCTATGACCATATTGAATGGTCATTCATTTTAGCTATGTTGGATGCTCAAGTGGTTTTGGTCCCCATTTCATTCAATTTATTAAGATACTATTTGGAGATACTTTTGCATATATCACTATTAATGGTCTTCAATTTTAAGTTTTTGAGGTTCACTGGTCTATTTTCTAGGGTTTCCCTCTTTCCCCTTCTCTTTATGTTTTGGTTGTTAATTGCTTTGGGTACTTGTTTTCTCACTCTATTTTTGTGGGTGTCTCTACGTGATTACCTTTATTGAGTCACCTGATTAACTAGTTAATGGCCACTTCGTTGATGATTATTTTCTCATGCTTGTTGAGGATGAGAAAGATATTAAGGAGACCCTTTAGTGCCTTGACACCTTTTGTTTGGTTATGAATCTACTATTCAATGGTATAAGACTTAGTTTTCTAAGAAACCCTTTCTCTTGGCTCCACCTTGGTTACTCCAATGTGTGTGGAAGTGGATAGGTCATAGAAAAAAAAAATTATTTATGGGAATCCCTTTTTCTTTCCAAGCTTTGTTGGTGGTTCTTTGGAATATGGTCCTTGCTATGATCAAAAAAAAAAAATCCTTTTGGATTATCAAACTACTTTTGTTGGCCAGAAAGTTTCAAGTGTTCTCTAAAATTATTGCAAACACACATGTTTACTACTCTTCTTGTTGGGCTCCTGTAGTTTTGTTTTGTATCTCATTATACTTTACTGCATCACCATTTGTTACTGTGTGTGTTTGGTGTTTTTCTATGCTTGACTACGTGAAGGAGGTGTAGGGATTTGATGTTGGATTTCATTTGGATAACTTGGTGGTTTCAATTTTATATTTTCATGGCCTTATTTTGTCCTTCCACACCTTCTGGAAGTGTTATTGGTCCATTTTGTGAGCCTATATTGTGCAAAATTGGGCATGCTCGTCACGTATGTTATCTGTTTACCTTCATTTTTGCACTCTGCCTTGAATTCACTATTTTGGACCTCAGATGCACTAAATTTTGAGATGTATGCACTAGGGAATTCCTCCTATGCACTAATTTGGTCCCCAGATGCGCTAATCTAGTCTTTTGATGCATTGAAATACTTTGAATTGTCAGATTTGCCAGTTAGGCTAAATGTGGTCACTTTTCTGAACTGTGGGATTTTACTAGAGGATTTTATATGATTTATTTGAGTTCCTCAGAGATGTTTATGAGGTTAATTTGATCATTCATTTTTTATTTGAGCTTCGATAAGATGGTTTTTCCTTACCGTTGAGGGTTCTGCATATGCATTGGTTTGTTCTAATAAGAGAATGGATACCTTGTTGTTGAGAGATGATTTTATGAGAGCTCCAATGAGAGGATTGTGCCTCACTATTGAGAATGTATTTTTCTATGTGTGAGTAGGAGGAAAGAATGCCTTACTCATTTTTATTGCTATTCTTTCATTAGTGAAGGCTCTTTCTTTTTGTGTTGGTCTCATGGTTCATATTGTGCTTCAGTGGTATCAAGGAAGTAATTGTGGATTCATTTCATGTTGAGCCTTCATGATGTTGTTGTGATGTCATTGTGGTTTACGTTCACCCTAAGGTCTTGGTCCATGGATAAGGAGAGTGGGATCTTGCATGTTTAGGAGTGAGGTCATGAGCAATATGATCTAAGAGGTTCCTAGAGAGGATGCTTAGGGTCTAGACCTATCATGGAACCACATGAAGAGTTTATGTTTAATTATAAGTGATAACCATAATATTTAATTAGTGGGTTTGGGTAAATAGGATTCACTTAATCAATATAATGAATAGTTGTTGTGCCCCACTCATAGCTCTTGAGGAGAGACTCAGGATGAGCTTGGGAAGACTGTTGTGATCGTAAGCCAAACTCCCCTTGATTGCTCATAGGTTGAGATGGCTCCACATTTCTATCAAGGTGTAGCTTGGCCAGTTATTTGTGAGGATATCATGGGATGACACTCTTTCCCTACATGTGTACATGATCCTTATGCCTTGATTGATTGGTATGCCTTTGGGAGTTTATTGATTTATGATTAGCCTTGTGATGTGATTTGGCTTATTGTTCTTGGTTGTTATCTTGTGGATGCCATGTTGAGTCCCTTGGTTGTTAGGTGTCAACCTAGGTCTAGAGTGTGAGTTAGAACCTCATGTCATCTCCCATCATGGGGGGTGGTTCCTTATTGGTTCCACATGGTCAGGTGGTTTATGCCTTCTTCCATTGGGATGTTCTTCTTTGGATGCTAGCATGCATAGATATAGATTCTATGATTCTTCATTATGCAGATGATTTATGGAGCTGATTTCTATGCAATGTAGAAAGTAATATTGTATCTTGATGATATTGTAAATTTAAAGGAGAATATGTACTCTTATGCTTGTATTCGTATGCATTAGAACATGGTATAGTAAATGAGATCTTGACTTTGTAAGGTTATGGGATGATGTATTCTTTGAATTTCTTATGATGTAATTGGAATGTTCATTATGAAATTTAGAGATTGATAATCTAGGTTGGATTAGGAATTGAATAGTTAGCTTGTGTATTCTATTATTATATGGTTCATGTAATTAGGCTTGTTATATGGAATCCCATTTTGGGGAGGAAATTAGTATTTGTTGTTATGATTCTTGTATATGTGTGCTAGTAAATATCTTGGTGAAATGTAATATGATTATTAAGGAAATGGTCTAGTTCTATGTGAAAGATGGTTATTAGATTATGATGTGATAGATGGATAATAAAAGAATGAAATGATCTAGGTTTGTTTAGGGTGTCTTGCATGGGAAAGACAATATCATCATAGATGATTCGAAATGGGAATTAAGAACATTTGATTTGGTGCTTAAAAATGAACTTAAAGGATAATGGGACATGTTAGAATATGCATATGATGTTAGTGACTCTCATAGTTAATAAGAAAGTAAATGACTAGAAAATGATTGTGTTATGTACATATGATATTGTAGATGGAGATGTGTTTATGTGTTAGGTTGTTAAGTAGTAGCGTTGAGATACCTTAGGGAATGAATGAATAGATGAATATATTCAATAAGAGATAGTTGCTATGTTGTTATTTCTGCCCGCATTATATGTTTCTATGGATATGGTTATGTTTATGATGTTCTATGCATTCATGTGATGTTAATCTATGCTCTTGAAGTAATGATAGTTGTATTTTGTTGCTTTAGTGGATGTTTTTTTTTTTTTTAATTATCTCTATTTGTTAGTTAGTTTAATTATTTTCTCTAGGGTATTTTGGCAGGCATTACAGCTCCTTCTAAGGCTTACTATTTGAAGCTAAAAAATATTTTGAGAGACTTCTTGTGGGCCTCTTTTGAAGAGTATAAGGTTTTTCATAGATTTTCCTATGAGTTTTGTTGTCACTTGCATTTCTTCTGGTTATTCTATCAACCATCCTACTTAGAAGGGGGCCAGTTTTCAAACCATTTTGGTTATGAAAGATGTTATTCACATCAAAGGCACCTTTGTGCAGATGAGCATTTGGCATGCTTGGGAAGCCATCAAGCCCTATCTCTTGTGGGCTCTCTAGCTTTCAAAATGATATTTCTTTTAACCAACATAATATTTGGTAGTCTCTACTCATTCAAATTTAGGGGGTTCATCTTACTTGACTGCCTTTCATTTGTGCCTTGCAATTTTATTTTTTTAGAGATTTGATGATATTCTCTCGTGGGAAGATATGACCACCCAGTACTGGCTTTCTGATGTAGGAGCATCCCCGGTTCTTGGCAATCTTGCATCAACCAAAAACATTTATTTTTAGTTTATTTTCTATTTTTGCAGTTTCAATATTTCTTTCTGCATTTTCTTGCATTTGCTCACTAGACCTTGCGGAGCTGGATTTTGCTTGCGAACATGATCATCTTCCTTATTCCTAAACTGCAAAATATTTAGATCATTTTCTGGCAAGTTATCACTTCCGGATTCTGAGACAGATTTTTGGCTTAGAACACCAGAACCGCTTGGACCTATTTGCTATTGGTGAATCTTATGGATCCTTTCAATAGCTAGTAGAGATTCATTTTGTTGATCCCAATGTTCCTTGGCATGTGGCCAACCTTTCCCCTGATCCGCACTTCTTCCTTTGGATTTTTCGGAGGATTTTGGCAGAGGTCGACCTAGTGTTTTACACGTTTGATCTTGTTCTTCAGCATTTGATCCCTCTTGGGTTGACCTGGATCCCTCTAGACCATATAAATCAATGTAATTTAGCATCACAATTCAAGGGGAAGAGTATAGAAGATTGTTTCTATTATGGATGTGTTGCATTGGTTTTGTCATTGATGTCAACACTTTCCTTCTAGAGATCTTTGGTTATGTTGAACTGGCACATTATGTTCACCGGCAAGTTCAGTGACAATCACCGGTATATCGCTCACCGGCAGGTTATATTGTTCATCAGCACTGAAGATGACTTGTTATCATCTGGAGATCACTTGGTTCTATCCAAGACATGGTTTGGACACTTGGTTTTGGTATTTTGGTTATTGGTCTAATCAGGTTGACATATTTGTTGTTACCAGCAAATTGGTCTAGGTTATGGACCACCATGCATTATCTATTCCAAATCATCACGACACGTTATGAAGATGATTTAATTAATTAGATATTGTTGTAAATTTATTGAGTTGACATGATGCATCACATCTTGACTCATTTGCAATTGGTTTAATTGTAATATTCTTGGTAAGCCGACCTACACATTTGGTCTTAGGCTTTGGTATATATGTAAGATCTCATTTGTGAGATGAAGTAAGTAAGGACAAGAAAGATAACGGTATATGGTATAAGGTTTTGTAACATGGTATGTGTGAATATTGAAGATCATATGAGCAGACCATAGAGAAGGTTCAAGGAAGGATTGAAGGTGATTATCAGAGCTTAACTGGTACTAAATCTAGCATTGGAGATGCTACTTTGAGCAGTACATTATCATTGGATTTAACCATCCAATTGTAGTCAGTATGACTCTTATTTTGTGATTGAGCAGTGAGCTCTAGGCGGTTGGCCTTTCTGCATGTGCAGACCCCATTTGTATATGCATACTATCTATAGTAGTATCATCTAATTGCAGGTAAAGTTTCCCACCATGGTTTTTCCCCTTACAAGGTCTCCACGTACAAATCTTTGTGTTATGTATTGTGGATGTTGTTTCTCTTTCTGTCTTATGCATTGAGTTTCGCCAGTATTAATATTAACTGCTAATCTGTCAACCGGCAATAATTTTGGTTTACCGGTATTAAGTATTAAGTTTGATTAAGTTATATCTGGGTTGAAATTAATTAACAACTGATTCACCCCCCCTCTCAGTTGCCTTTGGGTCCTAACAATTGGTATCAAAGCTAAGTCCTCTTTTTGCATAAGTTTAACAGCTTGAGGAGATTCTATGGCAACAAACTTTTTTAGGTAGGACACTCTGAAACTTGATGGAATAAACTAGGGTATATGGAAGATCAGAATGGAGACACATCTAAATTGCATTGGAAGAGACATATGGGATGTTACAAAGAATAGCTATGTTGGTCCTACACCGAATCAACCTAATCGACCAACATTGGGTAAGGATCAGGAAAATGATTGCAAAGCAAGAGAAACACTTTTGAGCGTATTATCAGATCAACAAATCATGGGATTATCAGACCAATCTACTACTAAAGCTATTTGGGATAAATTGGAGACATTGAATGAAGGAGACACCACTGTCAAAATTTCAAAACTGGAATGCTTCCGGGTCAGGTATGAAAATCTGAAAATGGAAGAAGATGAAAGAATTTTTTATTTTATGAAAAGGATTAATGAAATTGTTTTGGGAATACAATGTTGTGGAGGATCCTTGAGTGAAGATGAAATTGTTTCTAAAGTTTTAAGAGCATTTCCATCGGCATACAAAATGAAAGTAACTGCTATTAATGAGTTGAGAACAATGCCTAATACATCAATATCTAGAGACACCTTGGTTGGAAAACTTTCAACATTTGAGCTTGAGGAATTTGGTCCTATTGCTACAATTAAGATAGATTTAGCCTTCAAAGCATCATCATCGTCGTCTAACAAATCTGATTGGAAAGCACTTTATTCAAGACAACTTGAAGATATCAGAAAAGAAAATGAAGAATTGGAAGAACTTGAAGCACTATTTGCAAGGAAAATGCCTAAAGGTCCTATTCATAGTAAGTATGAAGGTAAAGCACCATTTAAATGTTTTAACTCCAATAAAGTTGGTCATATGGCATCTAGATGTCCTGATAGACATGCGAGATTGAGAGAAGAAGCTAAAAGGACATAAACCTAACCCTGAATATCAAAGATATGGATTTAAGAAGAATAGAGACAAATCATGTTACTATGCTAATGAAGGAGTTACTGATGATTCTGATCAAGAACCGGTAGACAATGGATGGGCTTTTGTTGTAATAAAAGAAGATCAACCGGCACCTACTATTCCACCAGTAGAGTGGGCCTTGGTAGCTAAAATTGAAGAAAAGGATGAATGGATTATAGATTTTGAATGTTCACATCATATGACTAGTGATAAAAGTAAATTCTTATCTTTTCAGGAATATAATGGAGGTCTAGTAAGATTTGGGGATGATAAAGCTTGTTTGATTAGAGGAAAAGGCAATATATCTTTTGATGGTAAGCACAATACTGACAATGTTTATTATGTTGAAGGTTTGAAGCATAATCTTTTGAGTGTTGGTCAATTAGTTTTTTCAGTTATAGTTCAAGAATGGTAAATACAAAATCATGAATAGAACTGGTCTGGAGATTGCAACCGGTAATCAGACTAGAGGTAATATCTTTCATTTGAATAACAGTGAAAAGACATGCTTGATTGCACATATTGATGAAAATTGGTTATGACATAAAAGACTTTGTCATGTGAATTTTGATTGAATTATAAAGATTAGTTCATCTAAGGTTGTAAGGGATTTACCTAAGATTGTAAAACCTCATAATCCAGTATGTAAGGAATGTCAAATGGGAAAGCAAGTTAGAACAACTTTTAAGAGTATTTCTAAGAAATCCAATAATGTTTTTGATTTAATCCATACCGACTTGTGTGGACCGGCAAGAACAAGAAGTCTACAGGGAGATAGATATTGTATGCTAATCATTGATGATTATTCTAGAATGTGTTGGGTTACTTTTC
Source organism: Cryptomeria japonica (assembly GCF_030272615.1). Classification (NCBI taxonomy): domain Eukaryota; kingdom Viridiplantae; phylum Streptophyta; class Pinopsida; order Cupressales; family Cupressaceae; genus Cryptomeria; species Cryptomeria japonica. The sequence continues at coordinate 429,608,447 of NC_081412.1, read as the reverse complement.
TCAGGGAGAAATCAGAATCTTTTGGGAAATTCAAACTATTCAAGGCAATGGTAGAGAATGAAACCGGTAAGAAAATCAAATGTTTAAGATCATATCAAGGAGGTGAATTAACATCTAAGTAGTTTAATACATTTTGTGAAGTGAATGGAATCAGAAGACAACTATCAGCACCTCGGATACCTCAGCAAAATGGAGTTGTGGAAAGGAAGAACAGAACTATTCTGGATGCAGCTAGAAGCATGATATTAGAAGCAAATCTACCTCATGTATATTGGAGAGAAGCAGTGAATACAGCGGTTTACACTATTAACAGAGTTCACATCAAAGGTGAAACTAGTAAGACTCCTTATGAACTATGGTTTGGTAATACTCCTACTCTTAAATATTTCAGAATATTTGGAAGCAAATACAATATTAAGAGAGATGAGTATATTGGTAAATTTGATCCTAGAAGTGATGAAGGAATATTTCTTGGTTATTCATCTAAGAGCAAAGCATATAGATGTTTTAATAAAAGATTGCAGAAAATCATTGAGAGTGAAAATGTGAAGATAGATGAACAATTTAGAGGAAATTCAAGGTCTATGGATTCTGAACCGGCAGTTGAGATTATCATAAATGAACCTATACATAGTGCACCGGTACAGAGTGTGGATCCAGTCACACCGGCGTCATCAGAGAATTCCACAGTGATTGAAGAATAGCAGCAAGTGAACACACCCAGGTATGTAAGACTGAATCACTCTGAAAGTCAGATAATTGGGAATAAGTATCAAGGTGTTATGACAAGAGGAAGACTGGCAAATGAAGAGGTATGTTTAATTTCTCAAATTGAACCAACATCTGTTATTGAGGCATGTGAAGATAAACATTGGATTAAAGCTATGGAAGATGAATTAGAACAAATTGAAAAGAACAATACATGGACATTGGTTCCCCGGCCTAAAGACAAAAATGTAATTAGAACTAAATGGATATTTAGAAATAAACTTAATGAAGATGGTAAGGTAATCAGAAACAAAGAAATATTAGTGTGTAAAGGATATTTACAAAAAGAGGGAATTGATTACAATAAAACCTTTGCACCGGTAGCTAGAATTGAGGCAATCAGATTATTTCTTGCATTTGCAGCCCAAAAGAACTGTAAAGTATATCAAATGGATGTAAAATGTGCATTTCTGAATGGTGATCTTGAAGAGGAAGTTTATATTGAACAGACTAATGGATTTTCATTGACAAATGATAAAGATATGGTTTGCAGATTAAGGAAAGCTTTGTATGGATTGAAGCAAGCTCCTAGAGCTTGGTATGCTAGATAGGATAAATATCTTTTGAAGATTGGTTACACTAAAGGTAATGCTGACAACAACTTATATTTCAAAGTGACTAATGATGACATCCTGTTTATTGAAGTTTTTGTTGATGATATCATTTTTGGAGGAGAAGATGGATTATGTAAAGACTTTGCTAATAAGATGCAAGAAAAATTTGAAATGTCTATGATTGGGGAGATAAAATTCTTTTTAGGATTGCAGATTTCACAAATTGATAAAGGTATATTTACATGTCAAACAAAGTACTTGAAAGAACTATTGAAGAAATTTGGTATGGAAAATTCCAAACCGGTAAGTACTCCTATGACTACAACTGATAAATTGGCATTGAAGGATGATTCAGCTCTTGTTAATCCGACAAAATATAAATCTATGACTGGAGGTTTATTGTATTTGACACAAACAAGACTTGATATAATGAATCCAGTGTGTATTGTTTCAAGATTTCAGAGTAATCCTAGAGAAAATCATGAATCAACAATGAAAAGGATTTTCCAGTATCTACAAGGCACAACAAATCTTGGTTTATGGTATCTGTTCGGACTCATTAAATTTGAGTGATTTTAATGAGACCCATCTCAAAAAAAATCTCTACATTTCCAAATAATCATAAAATGAATCAATTTGAATGACCTAGTTAGAGAGAGGGTAAAATGGAGCTAATTGATTTTCAAAGGGTAAGGTTTTGGAAACTTGTTGTACACCTTTCATTTGACCTATGTAGTGTGTTGCAACTTTTAGTTTTTAGTTTGGATCAGTTTATCAGGTACTCATTTCAAGGGGTGAGCTGAAAGTGCATTTTAGGTACAAATGCAGATTTTACCGAGTAGCCTACTTTGAGTGCTTATATCTTTTGCCCTGTTGATAGTCATGGTTAAATTCAAAATGGATTGAATTATGCATAAAAGTGTGCCTCCATGCAAAATTTTAAGTCTTCATGAATCCATTTTCTCAGTTTACCAAGCTCGATCTATTTGCAGTTTGTATGGTTTGACAAGTCCCTGTTTCAGGACCTAGTCGGAGCCCTGTTTTACATAAGTGTAAAAGTTGCCTCAGTGAGTGTTATGTCATAATGTTTGTTTCGGGCTATTATTGGTATAGATGACAAGCTATATTTCTATTTTCAAGCTCCTTCCAATCCGTTTGATCGGTTTTCAAAAGGGTTTCTTAGGCCATCTGTTTCAGTGATCCGTACTTTCATTGTCGTATTAGTTAAAGTAGCTATTTTCATGAGCGTACCATTTGCACCCAGTCAGCCTTTTGGTCGAAATGAGTATTCTAAGTTTTGATATGTACTTCAAGGTACCTATGTGTCAGATTTGAGGGTCTACAGAGATCGTTTAATATTTTTAAGAAAGGCCTCATGAGTTGCCTGAGCATTGACTTCATCAGGTCCACAGTGCCGACAAAGCCAGTTGGTCGTTTTTGACAATTAATATCTCTTCACTCAGGATTCGTCTGGAGAAACCATTTGGTAGAGTTCATTCTTGTATATCAGAGTACACGCCTATTAGATGGTGAGGTCCAGAAAGGTGTTTTGACTAGTTTGAAAGTTACGTCTTCGCGATTAAATGCGAAAATGTGGCGTAAGTGCCTGAAAGTTGTAAAACTCGGTTTGATGATCCGAAAATGGTGTCGATCGATTCCAAAGGTATGTTTAAGGTTCCTGATGCATTTCGAAGGTCAGTTGCATGAAAACGAAAAAAAAAATTAGTCGAACCCACTTTGGGGCCCGACCTGGCTCATGCCCGTGCACTAATTTTATGGTGAAGTGGTTTTAAAATAACATGGTGCACTCATAGAAAAATAAATAGAATGGATTTCAATGCTTTTACATTGGGGTTCTGAAAGTAATAGTTGCTCACAATCATTTACTTGGCGAATTTATCTTAAGTTGAATTCTGCTTGTGCAGTGTGAGGTGTCAGATGCAAGAGTTTTAGCAAATCGAATTTGTTAAAAGGGCATGGAAGTTTCCAAGAAGGTGTGATTGCCAAGTGTAAAGTAAATTCCATAACCATGGCCAAATCCTCCCACGCGAGTTGAAGACCATAGAAAGTCTCAAGCAAATTCAAATGGTGGAGGGCGATGTTTTTAAATAACTTTCAGCAATTTGCAATTGGCATAATGAAATGTCTTTCCTTTTGTTGTTCGCGTGGTGTTTGGGCTAAAGAGACATTTGAAATTGAAGCAATACTTCAGCAAATAAAACTCCAATGCCAAATTCCCCCCTCTACTGTGGAGTTTGGAGGCTATTTCAACTTTCAAGCAAACACATTTGGAAGTGTTGGAGAGGACAGAAGTTTATGCAAACAGAAGGTGCAGATCCTCCTCCCTCACGTGGTAGATTGGGCATTAAACAACAGCAGTATAAACTCCAGCCAATGCAACATTCAACATTTAACTTCCAAGTAATGCAAGTCCTCCCCTCTACGTGGTTTTTTTGAGCAGCTATGGAAACCTTTAAAGCAAATACAAATAGCAGTTGTAGAAGATTTCAATAAATGAAGATTGGCAGATTTGAAGACCTTTCCCTTGCATGCATGGATTTGACACTCTCCAGCAAATGTAATGGCGGGTATAAAGCATTCTCCCTGCTATGCGTGGAGTGTTATGGAGGAAGGCATAGGTAATTAAACAAACTCCATCATTTGTTCTATTCCCTGTTGTGTGGATGGTAAAGGCAGCATGAAACTTGTTAGCAAATGCAAATAGCAGGGTTGTGTGGTAAACAAGATGGACAATAGCAATGTGGTATAAAAAACCTCAAAAAATCCCAAACAAGTGCAAAGGCAGCCATTAAAACACTCTGAAATTGCTTCAAAATTGCAATCCCAGGCATAAGCTTTAGTCTCACATTGGTTGGGCAAGGGAAAATTTTAGCATTTATAAGCAAAGCTCCACACATCTATAATGTGAAAGCCTCAAAGGCTTTTGATGAATGGTGTCGGTTGGGCACCCAAGTGGACCCCATGTGCACGGGTGCACTTCCCGAGGTGACCAAGGAAGCCGAGTGGCGACCAGGTGGACCCCATGCATGGGAACGGATCCCGAGGCAGGTGAGTTTTGCAGAGAAAGGGCTACTTAACCGATGAGAAATTTTGTCAAAGATCTATGGTGCGCATTGATTCGCGAAGGGAAGATGCTCGAAGAATACCCTTCGCGAAATGGCAAAAGGCTCAGGCGAAAAAACGAAGGTTAAAGACCATGCAAGTTCAGCGAGATCTGACGGTGCACGTGGATTTGTGAAGGAAAGATGCACGCCTATTACCCTTTGCCAAATGGTGAAAGGTGACGTGGTCGGTCCAAGTGGCACTGGAGCTCATGGGTCCCGCTGACATGGTGACGAGGTGGCGAACACACGGTAGTCCAGTGGCAGTGACGAGGCGGACAAGTGGCGAATTGATGAGGTGTCATCTCAGGTGGCTCCCAGTGGATCCCATCAGCGAATCACAAGCTGCCACGTGGTAGGACGTCAAGGCAAAAATCAAGGTGAAAAAACAAAATTAAATATATAGTGCAGACTATATAAAAAATTCAAAAATTTAAATGATGGTGCACCTAAAGTGGATTAATTCGCTCAGAGGCTTTTTTTTGCCTGAAAGGGCAAGTATTATATATCGCCAGAAAGCTCTCAGAATGAAGAATCGAATCATACAGTTAGTTTTAACAAATATGGGATATTTTGAGAGAAGTTTCCATCGGAAGGAAGGAGAAAATTGCAGTCCCAGGCATAAGCTTTAGTCCCACATTGGTTGGGCAAGGGAAAATTTTAGCATTTATAAGCAAAGCTCCACACATCTATAATGTGAAAGCCTCAAAGGCTTTTGATGAATGGTGCTGGTTGGGCACCCAAGTGGACCCCACATGCATGAGCACACTTCTCGAGGTGACCAAGGAGGCCGAGTAGCGACCAAGTGGACCACACGTAGGGGCACGGATCCTGAGGCAGGTGAGTTTTGCAAAGAAAGGGCTACTTAACCAGTGAGCAAGTTCATCCTACGCTGTGCGTTGATTCGTGAAGGGAAGATTCTTGAAGAATACCCTTCGCGAAATGGCGAAAAGCTCAAGCGGAAAAATGGAGGTTAAAGACCATGCAAGTTCAGCGAGATCCGATGGTGCGCGTGGATTCGCGAAGGAAAGATGCATGCCCATTACCCTTCGCCAAATGGCGAAAGGTGACATGGTCGATCCAAGTGACACGTGAGCTCATGGGTCCCGCTAACGTGGCGATGAGGTGGCGAACACACGGTAGTCCAGTGGCAGTGACGAGGCGGACAAGTGGTGGATTGATGAGGTGTCATCTCAAGTGGCGCCCAGTGGATCCCATCAGCGAATCACAAGCTGACACGTGGTAGGACGTCAGGGCAAAAATCAAGGTGAAAAATCAAAATTAAATATATAGTGCAGACTATATAAAAAATTCAAAAATTTAAATGATGGTGCACCTAAAGTGGATTAATTCGCTCAGAGGCTTATTTTTGCATGAAACAGCAAGTATTATATATCGCCAGAAAGCTATCGGAATGAAGAATCGAATCATGCAGTTAGTTTTAACAAATATGGGATATTTTGAGAGAAGTTTCCATGGGAAGGAAGGAGATATTTTTGCAATTAAGGAAAAAGAAGACACTTGGCAAATTTTGATGAAATCTGATCTTTTTCCCTCCTCATCTTATTCCCATTTCTTCTCAATTGTAGGGGTTCTAGTTTTTGAGAAATTTTTTCTCCAAGGGAGAAATCCAAAATTGCAAGTTCCAGTGATGACATTTTTCATTTTTTGCAAATGATAGTGTGCTATTTTGGGTTTCCAGTTTTGTCTTTGCTATAGGATTTGTTTCAGTTTGCAGGTTTACACATATGCAAGGCATGTGTGATTTTTCATGAAATTGTCTCCAAAATGTATTTAGATTCATTCAATTTCATATTGTCAAGGATAATTTGGAATTGTCTCTTTTAGCCTTCTCTAAGAGTGTAATGTTTGCCTTTTGGGTATTCTTCAAGGAAGAGTTTAAATCCTTAAACCTAGCATTAATGATTTTGAATGTATATTGGATATATAAGTATGGTTTTATGACAGAGAAGAGGATTGTATTAATGTAAGGCATTAGTACATGAGAATTTAATGTGGAAAGAAACTTGTAATTGAGATCTCTCTTCCAGTTTTATGCATGACTCTGTGGTCGGGATTAGGCACTGGTCTTTTACAATGTTGAAGGATTGTCAAGAAACAACAATTTAAAATCCAATTAGAATATCTTTATTTTATGTTATGTTTTGAAGTGTCCCTCCATCTCATGATTCGAACATTGTTGAGTTGTCAATGTAGATTTAGCCTATCTACAGTACCCACCTTGTTTTTGAACCGTTTATGAGATCTATCTGCTTTATTGATGTTGTCATATGTGGGTAATGAGTCTAAATTTTAAGCATCAAAGGTATACCCTCGTAGGTTTTACAAAGCCTGAAGAGTAGAAGGATTCATATCCTTGTCATGTTGTCCAAGCCCTAAGGTTCTTCATAGATTGAATTGGCTACTTCATAGATCAATTGCGGGTGTACTTGGGTTAATCATTTTTTATGAACAACAAAAATGGCGACTCTGCTGGGGAAGTGTTGTAATAATTCATGTTGAATCAAATCCCAAAGTTGTACCAAAATTCATTTGGGGAAGAGTCTTAGAAGTTTACAAGTCTGAGTCATTTTCAAATTTGGAAATATATATCCTGGAAAGTCTTGTTGCTTTGAAATTTGAAAGTATTATGTGACTCTATTGTGTGTGGTGAGACCCAGAAATCTAAAAGTGTTTCAAAGTGAAGATCAATGTTTAGATTTTATTCCTCTTCAAGGAGGTGGCGACTCTGTAAGAATGAACCTGAGATTTGGAGGAGTTCTTCAAATTTCCAGTCAGAAGTGAAGTGAACAGCAGCAGCAATTTTTCTCCTGGTACTCCTCAAGGTATTCATGAAATTATATGTTCCTTATAACGTGAAACGGTCACCATAGAAAGGAAAAGAAATCTGCACTTTACATACTTCATGTTTTAACAAAAAATTCAGTTAAGTGATGGGAGAAGTGTGTATGGTTGTGAAAAATTATGACTGCATGTGCTTTGAAAAGAATTTATGAAACAATAAGATGCATGGTCAAGATAATGGTTCAATAGATTTTTTAAACCTGATGGATCTAGATGTAGTTCCTAGATCTCCTAATCCTTTGTCAAATCTGAAAGAGATTGATAAAGAGATTGTAGTATGTCTTCAAGAGATCCAAGATAAAGTTGTCTGGTTTTTAAAAAGGAAAGTAGGGAAAAGAAAAGAAGAGACATCATATGTTTTCTATGAAAGATTTATAGCTGCATTGAATGAGCTTTTAGCTGATGCTAGACCCCATGAGTCTATTTTGATTGAGTTATTTTTAGAGTTTGATGAGCCTGATTCTATTAATTGGTCTACAACATTGAGAGAAGAAAGTGTTGCATGTATCAAAGAATGGATGGATGAGATTGAGCTAAATAAATCTGAAAATGCACATAATATTGAGTATACTGATGCTGACAGTGAAATTGATGAATACCAAAGTAATGGAGATGAATTTGTGAGCAAGGATATCTCTTGTGATTTTGAAAATGATTCTTATGATCAGTATAAAAGTACAGAATTTTATTCTAAGTATGAGGAGGATGAAAATATAGATTGTTGTTCTAGTGTGCATGATTGTAACTCTTTAGATTTTTTCAGAATTGAATAATATGAATGACAGTATTGTTAAGTTCAATCCACAAGATATTTGCAACCCCAATTATGAAACTATGTTGCAACATATAGCAGCACTTTATGAGCAGCATGATAAAGGCTATGATGTGGATGCGAGTTGTTGTAATGATGAAATAAATGTTCATAGAGAAATGAGCACTGCTGATTTAATACCTTTATCAGATTGGGACAATGTTTACAGCTGGGAGGATGAAGCCAAGGAAAATGAAAATGAATAAGAAGGTTCACTAAGTAGTGAACAAATTTCAGAACTCTTAGCTGTTGATTTTCAAATTTATGCATCCAAAAATGTGCCCAATCTCTCACACCCAACTAGTACTTGTTTAGATACTGATGATGTTTTTGAGGGTGTGAAGTATGATACTTATGGTATTGATTCTTTCCCTATTTTTGATTTGAGTAATGGACAATATGAAAATGCATACACGTTTGATAGGTGTGATAATGTAGATTCATATGTTGATTCTGAACTTAGATTTTAAAGGCATGACAAATCTGAAATAATTTTCCCTGATTTGCAAGTGGGTAGTGAACCATTGACAAGTGATGATCGTGTGTTGTTACTAGTGCAAGAGGCTGATAGAAATTGTGATCAGCATGAAGATGAATTGCAGTCATGTTATGAGGAAGTTTTCCTCTCTAGTTTGCAAGCCATCATTGTGGAAGAGTGTTCATCATTTGAGCAAACTAGCAATAGAGATGTGCCTCATGTTTTCAACTTTCAGAATAAGTTAGGCCACTTTTCATTTCAGCTGGGAAAGAATGGTGAAGAGTATGACACTCTTATGTTACGCGGTGACCAGCCCTTTCAGCATTTGTTTGGTTTTCAAAGATTGATTGATTATGAACATGTTGATGATTATGTTTTATGTGATCAGCTGATTAGAAATGGAAGTGTATTGATCAGGGGGATGTGAATGAAACTTTTAGCTTACCTCCAGTTTGTGGAAATGAAAGTCATGTGTTTGACAGAGGTAAGAATTGATTTCAGTTTTAATGGCCCGGGGCCATCTATAAGTTGTATATTGTGTACAGTTGATTTGCTTCAATTGTGTGGTTTTCAATAAAGTGCCTTGTTGTTTGGGTAGAATAAGGAGCCTTATTTTTTAGAAGAGAAGAGATGTATTCCATTTTTGGGTGGTTTGCTTAACCATAGATTCTGAATTCTTGTGTTGATCTTGCAATCAACCATCCCCAGTTAGAGCCACTGTTGGGACTCATTAAATTTGAGTGAATTTAATGAGGCCCATTTCAAAATTTTGCTCTACATTTCCAAATGATCATAAAATGAGTCAGTTTGAATGGCCTAGTTAGAGAGAGGGTAAAATGGAGCTAGTTGATTTTCAAAGGGTAAGGCTTTGGAAAATTGTTGTACACCTTTCATTTGACCTATGCAGTGTGTTGCAACTTTCAGTTTTCAATTTGGATCAGTTTATCAGGTACCCATTTCAAGGGGTGAGTTGAAAGTGCATTTTAGGTGCAAATGCAGATTTTAGCAAGTAGCCTACTTTGAGTGCTTATATCTTTTTCCCTGTTGATATTCATGGTTAAATTCAAAATGGATTGATTTATATGCATAAAAGTGTGCCTCCATGCAAAATTTCAAGTCTTCATGAATCCATTTTCTCAGTTTACAACCTCGATCTGTTTGCAGTTTGTATGGTTTGACAAGTCCCTGTTTCAAGACCCAGTCGGAACCCTGTTTTGCATAAATGTAAAAGTTGCCTCAGTGAGTGTTATGTCATAATGTTTGTTCCGGGCTATTGTTCATATAAATGACAAGCTATATTTCTAGTTTCAAGCTCCTGACAATCTGTTTGATCGATTTTCAAAAGGGTTTCTTAGGCCATCTGTTTCAGTGATCCGTACTTTCATTGGCGTATCAGTTAAAGTAGCTATTTTCATGAGCGCACCATTTGCACCCATTCATCCTTTTGGTCGAAATGAGTATTCTAAGTTTTTATATGTAATTCAAGGTACCTATGTCTCAGATTTGAGGGTCTACGGAGATCGTTTAATATTTTTAAGAAAGGCATCATGAGTTGCCTGAGCATTGACTTCATCAGGTCCGCAATGTCGACAAAGCCAGTTGGTTGTTTTTGACAATTAATATCTCTTCACTTAAGATTCATCTACAGAAACTGTTTGGTAGAGTTCATTCTTGTATATCAGAGTACATGCCTGTCAGATGGCGAGGTCCAAAAAGGTGTTTTGACTAGTTTGAAAATTATGTCTTCGCGATTAAATGCGAAAATGTTGCGTAAGTGCCTAAAAGTTGTAAAACTCGGTGTGATGATCCGAAAATGGTGTCGATTGATTCCAGAGGTATGTTTAAGGTTCCTGAGGCATTTCGAAGGTCAGTTGCATGAAAACGAAAAAAAAATTATGTCGGACCCACTTTGGGGCCTGACCTGGCTCATGCCCGTGCACTAATTTTAGTTTGAAGTGGTTTTAAAATAACATGGTGCACTCATAACAAAATAAATGGAATGGATTTCAATTCTTTTACAATGGGGTTCTGAAAGTAATAGTTGCTCACAATCATTTACTTAGCGAATTTATCTTAAGTTGAATTCTGCTTGTGCGGTGTGAGGTGCCAGATGCAAGAGTTTTGAGCAAATGGAATTTGTTAAAAGGGCATGGAAGTTTCCAAGCAGGTGTGATTGCCAAGTGTAAAGTAAATTCCATAACCATGGACAAATCCTCTCACGCGAGTTGAAGACCATAGAAAGTCTCGGGCAAATTCAAATGGTGGAGGGCGATGTTTTTAAATAACTTTCAGCAATTTGCAATTTGCATAATGAAATGTCTTTACACATATGCAAGGCATGTGTGATTTTCCATGAAATTGTCTCCAAAATGTATTCAGATTCATTCAATTTCATATTGTCAAGGATAATTTGGAATTGTCTCTTTTAGCCTTCTCTAAGAGTGTAATGTTTGCCTTTTGGGTATTTTTCAAGGAAAAGTTTAAATCCTGAAACCCAGCATTAATGATTTTGAATGTATATTGGATATATAAGTATGGTTTTATGATAGAGCAGAGGATTGTATTAATGTAAGGCATTAGTACATGAGAATTTAATGTGGAAAGAAACTTGTAATTGAGATCTCCCTTCTAGTTTTATGCATGACTCTGTGGCCAGGATTAGGCACTAGTCTTTTACAATGTTGAAGGATTGTCAAGAACAACAATTTAAAATCCAATTAGAATATCTTTATTTTATGTTATGTTATGTTTTGAAGTGTCCCTCCATCTCATGATTCAAACATTTTTGAGTTGTCAATGTAGATTTAGCCTATCTACAGTACCCTCCTTGTTTTTGAATCGTTTATGAAATCTACCTGCTTTATTGATGTTGTCATATGTGGGTAATGAGTCTGAATTTTAAGCATCAAAGGTATACCCGCCTAGGTTTTTCAAAGCCTGAAGAGTAGAAGCATTAATATCCTTGTCATGTTGTCCAAGCCCTGAGGTTCTTCATAGATTGAATTGGCTATTTCATAGATCAATTGCGGGTGTACTTGGGTTAATCATTTTTTATGAACAACAGTATCCTAAAGATGAAAATTTTGATTTATGTGCATACACTGATGCAAATTGGGTAGGAGATGTGGATGACAAAAAGAGCACCACTGGTGAGGCATTCTTTCTTGGTAGCAGATTGATTTCATGATTGAGCAAGAAATAGAGTTGTACATCATTATCAACATGAGAATCAGAATATGTTGTAGCAGCAACTAATTGTACTCAGGTATTATGGATTAAGAAAATGTTGAAGGAAATAAAGGTAAAATGCAAAGAACCTATAATCATTTATTGTGATAATTCAGCACAATTGATATATCTAAGAATCCGGTATTTAACTCTAAGACTAAACATGTTGCTATCAAATATAATTTTCTGAAAGAGAATGCTGAAGCAAAAGAAGTGAGATTGGTTTATGTGAATACTAAAGAGAAGATTGCAGATATCTTTACTAATCCTTTGCCTAAGGAAACTTTTGAATATCTCAGAGAGCAGCTTGGGGTAACACCCTCATTGGTAGAGTCTAAGATAGTTGATGATTGGCATCAAACCGATATAATTAACAGAGAAATATTTTTTTTGGCTTTGATGGAGGAGAGCTACTTCTCAGGGGGAGTAGCTGGTTAAAACAATTGATTATTGTAATTAGTTTTATGAGTTGGTTGTATGTTCTGGTATTTGTATTGCTTTGGTATTTGATGTCAAAGGGGGAGAGATATATATGGAAAAACATTATCCTATGGAGAAAGAGATTATTCATTGGGGGAGAGATATATACTCTTTGCGTTTGTATTTTAATTTTTGGTATTGATCTATTCTAGAGATTGTTGATTTTTGGTTTTTGGCATTCTGTTTTGGCACTTAGATGTTTTTCCATCTTGTGTTGCCATCAATACCAAAGGGGGAGATTGTTGGTATTATGGGTGTGTTGCATTGGTTTTGTCATTGATGTAAACACTTATCCTTCTGGAGATCTTTAGTTATGTTGAACCAGCACATTATGTTCACCGGCAAGTTCAGTGACTTATGCACAGTCACTAGTATATCGCTCACCGATAGGTTGTTTTTTTCACCGGCACTGAAGATGACTTGTTATCATCTGGAGATCACTTGGTTATGTCGAAGACATGGTTCGGACACTTGGTTTTGTTATTTTGGTTATTGGTCTAATCGGGTTGACATATTTGATGTTACTAGTAAATTGGTCTAGCTTATGTACCGGCATGCATTATCTATTCCAGATCAGCATGACACATTATGAAAATGATTTAATTAATTGGATATTGTTGTAGATGTATTGAGCCGGCATGATGCATCGCATCTTGACTCATTTGTAATTGGTTTAATTATAATATTCTTCATAAGCCGACCTACACATTTGGTCTTAGGCTTTGGTATATATGTAAGATCTCATTTGTGAGATGAAGTAAGTAAGGAGAAGAAAGATAATGGTATATGGTATAAGGTTTTGTAACATGGTATGTGTGAATATTTAATATCATATGAGCAAACCATAGAGAAGGTTCAAGGAAGGATTGAAGGTGATTATCAGAGCTTAACCGGTACTGAATCCAGCATTGGAGATGCTACTTTGAGCAGTACATTATCATTGGATTTAACCATCCAATTGTAGTCAGTGTGACTTATTTTGTGATTGAGCAGTGAGCTCTAGGTAGTTGGCCTTTCTGCATGTCCAGACCCCATTTGTATACACATACTATCTGCAGTAGTATCATTTGATTGTGGGTAAGGTTACCCACCATGGTTTTTCCCCTTACAGGGTTTCCACGTACAAATCTCTGTGTTATGTGTTGTGGATGTTTTTTCTCTTTCTGTCTTATGCATTGAGTTTTACCAGTATTAATATTAACTGCTAATCTGTCAACCGACATTAAGTTTAGTTTACCGGTATTAAGTATCAAATTTGATTAAGTTATATTTGGGATGAAATTAATTGACAATTGATTCACCCCCCCTCTTAGTTGCCTCTGGGTCCTAACAAAGACATATCTTAAGATTCTGAGGTCTGGAGTTGACCAATTCTATAATTGAGTAAGCATGTAGTAGGCCAATGAGCCAAATTTTATATCTCGGATGTTACCGGTTATTTGTAATCAGTTTTCATGATCTAATTCATTTAGTTCTGCATTGCCTCCATCATATCCTCTTGTTTCCATTGTGTTTACTCTTGCTACTCAGTTCGGATTGATCTCTTTGAGGTCCCTCCTAACTGGTGATTGCACCAAGTGGTATCAAAGCGAGATTTCATTCCAAAGATTGTATTTTCCTAAAGATTTTGTTGTGGGGTGGCGGATTGTGGATCTGACCTGCAACTACACACAACTAGCGTGAAGATGGCGGGAAGAGGAAATAGGAATGGTGCAGCATGTTGGAATGTAGACCCTATTGTGATGGCAATTTTGAGAGGAATTGCAGCCCGATTGGAAGCCATTGAAGTAGCACAAAGAAGAGGTAGACATATTGAAGATGTAAGTGAAGATGAAGAAGAAGAAACACTGGTAGATCAAGTAGCAAACCCACCGGCGATCAATCCAGATGAAGAAAGGTTCTTGACGGTTTTGAGTAGGAAAAACACTAAACCACATTTTACTAAGTTGGATTCGGATGTATTAATGGATTGGATCTCGGAGATGGAGAAGTATTTTGATTTTGAGAACACCGCAAAGGAAAGAAAGGTGAAATATGTCTATACTCGGTTGAAAGGTAATGCATCTCTTTGGTGGGAGCATTTGCAGGTTGATAGACAAAGAAGAGGCAAAGAAAATATCAAATCATGGGAGCGGATGGTTACCAAGTTAAAATCGAAGTTTATGTCAGTTGATTACCAAGTAAATCTATTCTGGAAGTTACAGAACTTGAAGCAAAAAGAATTTAGTGTGAAGGAATATATTGAAGCATTCTACAAGTTGAATATCAGATCCGGACATGTCGATGATGATATTGATCAAGTTGAAAGATATTTGAATGGATTGCGGATGTCTATACAAGATTAACGCAGTTTGATCAAGTTGCAGAGTGTTGAAGAATCTTACCAATATGCCCTGAAAGCATAAGAGAAGTTGAACAAAAGACATGAGCAAAGACAGAGAGGTAGAGGTGGAAGGTTTTCTGGAGGAAGATTTCAAGGAGGCAGAGGATATTCTGGAGGAAGAGGAACCTGTACAGATCAAAACAAGGACAAGGAAGTAAGAAAAGATGGTAATTCATACCAGAAGGATGACATAAATTTCTACTAGAGGATTGAACCTGATAGTTACAAGAATGAAATTTTGGGAAAATATGATAGAAGACAAGATAAGAGAGTGTTTAGAGGCACTTTCTTTAAGTGTGGAGGAGACGGACATCATGCTTTCGAATGTAAGAAGACAGAGAACACTGGGAGAACAACATTGGTAGAAGAAAGCCCCACTGGATTAGCTAACAAACTGGAAGATGGAGAATTGTTGATGATGAGGAGATCCTTGTGTCATATCGGAGAGGATGAAGAGCCCTTGCAAAGGCAAAATTTGTTCAAGACCAGATGTAAGGTATCTGGTAAGTGTTGTAAAGTAGTTATTGATAGTGGTAGTTCAGATAATCTTGTTTTAGAAGAAATGGTGACTAAATTGAAGTTGGAAAGATTGAAACACCCTAAGCCTTATTAGATAGCATAGATTCAGGATGATCATAAGTTGTTAGTAAGTGAGTAATGCTTGGTGAAATTAAAAATTGGGAATTCTCATGATGAATTTTTGTGTGATATCATGCATATGGATATTTGTCACCTTTTGTTGGGTAGACTTTGACAGTTTGATAGACAGGCAATACATGATGGAAGAAAGAACATATACACTATTGTAGCAAATAGGATGAAACAAACCTTGTTACCCTTGGAGGAGCCCCTGAAGAGTGAAATCTATATGAATGCTAGAATATGTTTGGTGGATGGAATGAGACATGAAAATTTGTGTTTTGCCTTAGTTCCTAAGAAGACTAAGAACCTAGAACATGATGAAGAACAACTGGAGGAGATAAAAGAATTGCT
Source organism: Cryptomeria japonica (assembly GCF_030272615.1). NCBI lineage: Eukaryota > Viridiplantae > Streptophyta > Pinopsida > Cupressales > Cupressaceae > Cryptomeria > Cryptomeria japonica. The sequence continues at coordinate 429,592,765 of NC_081412.1, read as the reverse complement.
AACAGAATGTGAAGACATCATTTCAGATAATGTGCCTGATGGATTACCACCTGTGAGGAGTATTAGTCATTGCATGGACCTGATTCCTGAAGCTAGTTTGCCTAACAAAGTTGCACACCGGATGACACCGACAAAGAATGAAGAGTTGAATAGGCAAGTGCACGAATTGTTGAGGAAAGGTTTGATCCCAGAAAGTTTGAGTCCTTATGCAGTACCAATAGTGTTAGCACCTAAGAAGAATGGAGGATGAGAATGGAGGATGTGTACTAATTCCAAAGTAATAAGCAAGATCACAATGAAGTACCAATTTCCTTTAGCTAGGATGGATGACATAATGGATTATTTAAGTGGATCCAAATACTACACAAAGATAGACTTAAAGGGTGGATATCATCGTATCAGAATCAGAGAAGGAGATGAGTGGAAGACAACATTCAAGACAAATGAAGGATTGTTTGAATGGTTGATGATGCCTTTTGGGTTGACTAATGCACCAAGTACTTTCATGAGGTTGATGAATGAGGTATTGAAGAAATTATTGGGTAAGTTTGTTATTGTATGTTTGGATGACAATTTAATTTTTAATAAGACAAAAGAAAAGCATTTGTTGCATTTAAGACAAGTTTTGCAGATGTTGAGAGAGGAGAAGTCGCTATAAATCTCAAGAAGTGCAGTTTCATGAAAAAGGAGTTAGTCTATTTCGGATTTTTGATATCTACGGATGGATTGAAGATGGACCCTGAGAAGGTAAGAGAAATTATTGAATGGCCTACACCAAAAAGCATTGGAGAGGTAAGATCATTCCATGGATTGGCTAGTTTCTACCAGAAGTTTTTTAGGAATTTCAGTTCAATTTGTAGCCCTATGACTGAGAAAATGAGAGGAGATATGAAGGAATTCAAGTGGACCACCGGAGCAAATAAAATTTTTGAATTGTTGAAGCAGAAGGTCATTGAGAAGCCTATGTTAGCTTTACCAAATTTCAACAAAGTATTTCAAGTGGACTATGATGCAAGTAAGAACACAATTGGAGCAGTATTGAGTCGGGAAGGGAGAGTAGTAGCTTATTTCAGTGAAAATTTGAATGATGCCAGGAGGAGATATTCAGTGTATGATCAGAAATTTTATGCCATAGTTCAAGCCTTGAAAAAATGGAGACATTACCTATTTCCTAAAGAAATTGTGTTGTATACTGGCCATCAAGACTTGCAGTATTTGAACAGTCAGAGTAAGTCGAATCAGAGACATATGAGATGGGTAGAGTTTTTGTAGAGTTACACCTTTGTGTTGAAGCATAGAAGTGGAAAGTCAAACAAAGTTGTTGATGCATTAAGTAGAAGGAGGAATTTGCTGACAGAGATGAGAGTGACAGTATTAGGATTTGAGGAGTTGAAGACCTTGTATGATGATATCCCAAATTTTACAGAACCTTGGAGAGCATGTAGAGAACCGGTTATGGTGGACAGAAGTCAGTGGTTGGACTATTTCATTTAGGATGGAATGTTATTCAGAGGAGTTCAGTTGTGTATACCTAAGAGTTCTATGAGGGAGAATCTGATAAAGGAGAAGCATAGTGGAGGATTAGCCAGACACTTTGGTGTTGACAAAATGGTAGCATTGGTGAGTAAACATTACTTTTGGCCTCAGATTCATAAGGATGGCAGTAAATTTGTGCAGAGTTGTAGAGTTTGTCGAGTTGCAAAAGGTAGTAGTCATAATGTGGGATTGTATAAACCTTTGACAGTACCAAAGAGACCTTGGGAGGACATAAGCATGGATTTCATACTTGGATTACCTAAGACACGAAGAGGAAATGATTCTATATTTGTGGTGGTGGATAGATTCTCTAAGATGGCTCATTTCATACCTTCTAAGAAGACATCAAATGCAGTGCATGTAGCTGACTTAATTTTCAAAGAGGTGGTGATATTACATGGACTACCTAAGAGCATAGTTTTAGACAAAGACACTAAGTTTGTTGGTTATTTTTGGAGAACACTTTGGAAGAAGATGAAGACAGATTTGAAATTCAGTTCTACTTTTCACGCACAAACTAATGGATAGACAGAGGTAGTAAACTGGAGTTCAGGAAATTTGTTGAGATGCTTAGTTGGAGAAAAGACCAGAAGTTGGGATTTGATTTTTGCACAAGCAGAATTTGCTTACAATAATTCAGTGAACGAGAGTACCAGAAGAACACATTTTGAGATTGTTACCAGAACACACTCTAGAGGTATATTAGAATTAAGAGATATCAATAATGAAGACAAATGGAGTGTAGAGGCAAAAGAATTTGCAGATCACATGAAGACCTTGCATACTCAGGTTAAGCAGCATTTGGAGGATATGAATAGCAAGTAAAAGGAGAAAGAAGATGAGAAGAGGAGACATAAGGAATTTGAAGTTGGTGATGAAGTGATCGTGTATCTGAGAAAAGAAAGATTTCCAGTTGGAACCTATAATAAGTTGCAGATGAGGAAGTTCAGTTTCGGAAATGCATATGAAGTGGAGCTACCGGATAGATTGAGTATTTCACCTATATTCAACATTGCAGATCTACATCAATATCATGAATCAGAATTCAGTGAAGACAATATTGCAGACTTGAAGAAATAGATGCCTCGGAAGGAACAAGATCATATTGAAGACTTTTTGGACCGTACGATTGGGCTTAGCACCCGGAGCAGTCAATACAAGGAGTATCTTGTGAAATGGAAGGACAGACCAGTTGAAGATTCATCTTGGATTTCTCGGGCAGAGGTGGACCGCCTTGGTTTTCCTCTGACCCTAGCAAAGTGAGGGACTCACTTTTTCAACAACCTTGGATGTCTGATGCAAGAGCATCCCCGGTTCTTGGCAATCTTGCATCAACCAAAAATATTTATTTTGAGTTTGTTTTCTATTTTTGCAATTTCAGCATTTCTTTTTCCATTTTCTTGCATTTTCTCACCAAACCTTGCGGAGCTGGATTTTGCTTGTGAACATGATCATCTTCCTTATTCCTAAACTTTGAAACATTTGGATCATATTTTTCGATAAGTTATCACTTCTCGATTCCGAGACAGTTTTTTGACTTAGAACACTAGAACCGCTTGGACCTATTTGCTACTGGTGAATCTTGTGGATCCTTTCCATAGCTTGCAGAGATTTAGTTTGTTGATCCCAATGTTCCTTGGCATGTGGCCAACCTTCTCCTTGATCCACACTTCTTCCTTTGGATTTTCCGGAGGATTCTCTTTGGCAGAGGCCGACTGGGTGTTTCACGCGTTTGATCTTGTTCTTCGGTATTTGATCCCTCTTGGGCCAACCTAGATCCATCTAGCCCATATAAATCGATATAATTTAGCATCATAATTGAAGGGTAAGAATAAAGAAGACATATCCTAATATTCTGAGGTTTGGAGTTGACTGATTCTGTAATTGAGCATGTATGTAGTAGGCTAGTGAGTCGAATCTTGTATCCCGAATGTTACCAGTTATTTGTAATCATTTTTAATGATCTTATTCATTTAGTTATGCATTGCCTCCATCATATCCTCTTGCTTTCGTTGTGTTTAGTCTTTCTACCCGGTCCAGATTGATCTCTTTGAGGTCCCTCCTAACCGGTGACTGCACCACTTTCTCAACTAGATCAAGAGACATTTGACATTGTTCTATCAGCTCTGCCTCTGATTATGCTACACATGATTGGCATTCATATTGTGAAGACTTAGTGGAATGACTAGTGTTAATCTCTTGTCACCACCTTTTGTTACAATTATAAGTCATGTATGGTCTATAGTTGGCTTTCTCCGCATCTTGCCATGGTGTCTACTTTGAATCTTTCATGGCACTTGAAATCGCCTCTTTTTGTTTGGTAATGGCAATTTCATAATATATAGCCTATTGTCATTAAGCCTAAGCTCACCCACTTTTTTTGGTGTATTATTTTACAAGGCTTCTCTTTGGGCTCTTGCCTTTAGCATATGGGCATTATGAACCCTCATTGTCCATTTTGTGGTCAACTAGGTTCTTTCAAATATATCTCCTAGTTTTGTTGTCATGCTCAAAACTTGTGGAGTTGGATTCATAACTTTTTTTACCCCTTTCATCTAGAGCCATTTTCCTAGTGCATGGCTCTCCTTGTGGATTAGCCTCACTTCCCTTTCAAGTATACCCAAATGTGACATTCTTTCAAGGTGAAAATCCTATTTTCTTTGTGGAAAGATAGAAATGTTTTATTTTCTCACAATTCTATTGCCACGTGTTTTTCTTTTTACTAAAGCATGTATTTGCAATAATGTGATGATTCAAATCTAGGTGCAAGACAATAAGGTGCTAGAGGTTTCTCACCTCTAGAAGCTTCCTGAACACTGGGGAAATGCCCCTTGCATGGTGGCCTTGGTTCCTCCCAACAACTCTACCTCTTGTGGTCGTAATTCTTCAACCTAGCGTTCTCAAGCCCCTCAGTCCCAGACTCCTTGTTGCCTCTCCCCTACATGAAGGCTTTTCCTCTAGGTGGAGTTTTGGGGGGTAGGCCCGATATTTGGCAATGGTAGTGGGTGGTCGACTTCTTGTAGTCATAGTGGGTGGTCATCTTCTAGTGGTGGCAATGGGTTGTCGTAGTGGGTGGTCAATTTCTGGTGGTGGCAGTGGGTGGCTAGTTTCTACTGATGGTTGTGGTTGGTCTGATTCTTCTAAGGGAATTGCCAAGTTAATTTTGGATATATCACATATTCATGATAATATAGATAAGGAGGAAGGAGAATCTACTGTTGACAAGGGGTGGTCCTTGCCTGATGTCACTCCCTGGACCTTTCGTGATTTCTCTTGTTGCTTAAGTGTCTTTTTTTATGGTTATCTACTATCTAAGATTCACCCATATGATTGTTATTTTGTGTATTTTGTATTCTTCTTTCTAGTCTCTACTCATGTGACTTTGTTTTATCTTTCCAGGATATGCCCATGTGACTTTCAAGGGTGACCTTGTGTCCCTTTATATTTTTTTGTGAATATGTGTACATTAATTTAAGTTAATAGAATCTAATGCATGTATTCATCAAAAAAATCTAACGCTTCCTTTGGATGAACAACACATGGCTATCAATAAAATCAACACATAGCTAATAGATAACTCTTCAACTTCCCCAAAAGGGCGCCTAAGATGGTGCCTCTTCAATTTTCCAAATTGGGTGCCTAAGGAGGTGTATTTTCCCATTCTTCTTTGCAACCACCAAGACATGTTTATGCATGACTCTTCCCCTTCTTCAAGTGGATCCCAAGATTGAGAATTTCTCCAATTTACCTTATAATAAATGCTAAATTGTATCTCCTCGTGAAAAGTACAACTATCATTTGACATAGGCCACAAGTATTAAATTATTGTATCCCCCTATATCCCCTTGAACACTTTCCAAGTTACATGGAGACATATAGTATCCTACATTTAATTTAATTTTTCTAATCTTAATTGAACTAAGAATAAACATTGTTTTTTGATGATGCAAGATTTCCCTACACCCCTAGATTCTTCTACATCACTTCTTATATATGTTTGTTGTTTCATGAGATTCTTTATAGACTATATACCTACATACCCATGTTCATTGTTTATATTTTTGCCTCTTGCTTATGCATTTTTTATTGTGCCTTCATGTACATCTATTTTCATACTATCCTCCCCCAGTAGGGAGCACTTTTTCTTCCGTTTTACTTGATATGTTTTCTTTTATTCCCATTTATATATTATTTACTTATTATTATGGACTTGCATGCCTTATTCTTATGTTTTCTCATGCCTACCATGTCAATTCATCAATTTCCATTATACATTCCTATTCTTATATGCATTCTTATGTTTTTCCTTACCATGACCTTTTTTTTTTTTATTCCCCATGATTCTTATCTATTCTCTTATCTTTTACACCTTATGAACATTGTGGTTGATTTTAATGCTTAACTTTGCTCACATGTTTATGACATATCTCTTATGTTCCTTCTCATGTACCCTTATCTTATGCCTAGCTTTCTCTTATGCTTATCTCTCACATCTTATGCTCTCATATAATACTCTCAATACCATATCGCCCTATTAAATTAGGAAGTACCATGCTTTGCCCATGCCATATCATGATTCCATTACTATATCTTGCCTTTCCTATTCTCTATTGTGTTATTATTGCATATCTTTTTATATTAGTGGTTATTGTGTCTTCCTCATATTATAGAGCTTGGTTATCGCTAGGGGCCCACGAACTTACCTCAACCATTATTCCATTCTCTTAGATGGCATGATGGAGGCATATGACTTTTCTCTAGGGTCTTATGTGTTTCCATAGGTTTCTCTATCCATTAAAAGGCCACATCACCATTCCCCATTTTCGTATACTAGAGACAAAGTTACACACATTAATAATAATACGCAACCCATGTGCTTATCACAATTATTATTCAAGATGCTTTATTTCTTTATTACATGACGCATTTTATTATATTTATCACTTTAGGTGTTGTGTGTGTTTTCATGCTTCTCTCACCTTAAATACATCTCATGTACTATATTTTCTTTGTTAAGATTGCAGATAGTTACAAGTGTCTACACAGAGAATCAACACCGTGAACAAACATATCATTACCAAATGATACACCAATTTGTTAAATACATCATATCATCCCATAACCACCACAGCTAACAACTAAAAAAAAGAACATTACAAACTTTTATATAAATAAAATTTCTTTAACCCTATTCTCTCCCTCTCTTTCACTAAAATTTATATTGTAATTGTCCTACACTCATTGCTCACATCTTATATTGTGCTTTCATTGCTATATCACCCTATCACGTGTGGGCTCCATGCTTTATCATGCTATATTGTGCTTCCATAACCATTTAGGTACACTTTAATCTCGTCTACAAATTTGAAGGATATGTTCACCATAACCAACTACTCATTTCATTAAAGAGTATCTCTTTGTTCCGCGTGACCGACATTTGTCGGTAAGTCTGTCGAATGAAGATGCATCTGTATTTCTAGTTTTCGCCCATAAAATCCCACACCCCTTCCCATACTGTGGGTTCTCGCTTCCATGAAATACGGAGTTAGGTTGACTCTGGGCATTGAATTCTGTTGTAACATTCCCTTTTCTCCAACTTTAGAACAGAATAATGCACTGGAAGGTTCACATACATTTTGAACTTGTTCATAATTAATTTTTTCGTTGGTATATTTTTTATTTTTGTAAGATTGTTTATCATCTTTATGTTAGGGGTATCTTTTTTATTTTTTTAAGATTATTCATCATCTTTATGTTAGGGATATCTATTCCACCAAATTCATTTCGGGCATGATTTTGGCCTCATCTTTTATGATGTCGGAACTTTGCACTCAGAAAGACTTGATTCCTTGTGGGCTCATTAAGAACCTTTCAACTTCACCAATAGACCAAGAGTCCGTTGACTTGAAACCCAATTTTGAAGTTTCCTTTGATACCCAATTTTGAAGACCTTTTAAAAATGAAACAATTTTTCATTTGCAAAACCTTAAATTGAATACTATCATCTTTCCTTGACACATGGAGATAGTTCTTCATATGCATCGTCTGTAGGCCTGCATATATTATATGCGTGATTAGATGAGATAGGGCATACCACTTGTGGTACTATAGGCCTTGTATCTATATTTCCTTGGAGTGTATCATTATTTTAAGGCCATTAACTTTTCTTTTTGTCTTGTAAGTCATTATGGATTTATACATCATTTTTGTTCTTTCATATGCATTTGCTTTTAATACCTAGATCATGTTTTACTTTTGATTATCGTTCTCTACCTTGTAGTGGCCCTTCATTACTGCATTCTATTGAATTTTCTATACATGATGTTGTGATATACCACTTTTTAGCAAAGACATTCTTTTTTATCAATTCTTGATTTTACATTGCATATTTTAAGTACTTGTGAGGTAGCTTCTACATCCCATCTTGCACATAATTTAGACATACCTAAGGATGAAGAGCAACACGACGATATTTAATATTTTTTCTTGGTAGATATGAGAATAAGGTGTTATTAGTTGAAATTGCATCTTTTACATTATCTATCACTATTTTAAATAACATGATGCATACAAATGCAAATATGGAACATGTTAAGCATGATATTTCACCTTATGTGAATTGCCTCATCACTAGGATTGATGATCTACTATGATATGTTGAATCTTATGCACAAAGAGCTCAATCAAGAAATGACACTATAGAAGTATTCCACAATCCTTTCACATATGACAGTTTGACTTATCCTTCACCAAGTGAATTGTTTTGGAACTATATTTTACAAAGTATGATTTCAAAGGTAATCTATTGTGACATTTACAACATATCCAATTGATATTCCTTTATTCTAAGGAGAATCAATTGATCACTAAGATGTTCCCATCAATCTTATACACTTACATGATTTTATTTATTTAGTTCCTTCAAGGATTTACCTAATGCTTCATGAAATACTTTTTACGATATTTAGCCTTGAATTAACTCATAGAATGTAAACAAAGAAACAAGAACCAACAAAGGTTTTTATTTTAAGATTTTAGGCTTGGACTAATAATATGAGATAGATCTATTATAGAATGATGAATGTCAATGTATAGTTATAGTTTATTTACTTCTAATATTTGAAAAATAAATATTTTCCTTGTCTCATTGTTCATTTCCAAACTTATGTGTTGTTGTAAGTGTGAGTGTATCTTATCAAAAGATCCACTTTTATATCAATATATTTATAGCACTTCCCTTGTTTTTCCACAAATCGACATTATTGTCTCATTCAAAAAAAGGGGGAAATGAAGATTTATTTGATGATATTGATGATGATCACCACATGATTTCTAGACTAAAGCATTTTGGATAATTCACTCCACCAAAAAGAGCTTGCACATATGATATCGGGACAACTTTTATGACACAATCTGATCGCCTTACCTTTTGTCAAATCAATAGATAAATCTAAAATTGTACCACACAAGACCAAATAATATTTTTTGCACATTCTATAGATTTTATTCGAACATAAAATTCAAATTCTTATAGATAAAAGAAAGATATTTAAATCGATGAGATAAATTATATCAAAAGAAATGGTGTACATCAATGAATCGATCAGGCTCACCATGACACATCCCACATTGAGGTTACGTATGAGCCAATGAGCAACTCATTACTTAGGTTTATCTACAAGAGACACGTGTGATAGAAGAAGCAGATCAAAAGAAGAAAATGCAAGAATATATCAACATTATTGTGCTTCTGTTGCTCACCTTATCACATTTGTGGGCTCCATGCTATATTGTGCTCCCACTACTATTAATTTCGTTTACAAATTTGAAGGATTTGTTCACCAACAACTAACAACTCATTTCAAATAAAGGCATTTGTCCGTTAGTCTCTTGAAGCGTATGTATGTATATCTACTTTTCTCCCACGCCCCTTCCCATACTGTTTGTTGCCTTTCTCCAACTTTGAAACACATTGGATATACAAAGCCTTTGACTAAAACAATTTCATCTCTGTTCATCACGATTACATTGGAAAATGTACAAAGAAAAATGTCATGGAAGTTCCACATAATATGGAAATGGAGTATGTAGGTACAAGAAATTTCTTCACCTAAATTAGTAAGTCTATCTAAATCGAAGGCAATTTTGAAGTCCACCCATGTTGTGAATTGCTAGTAAATGTCTAATATGTTTTTCATACAATAAATGGAATAATATGGTGTGTATATATGGATTTAATCATACTTAAAATATAGAATAGCAATCAGTTTGTATTTAAGTGTTTTATTTGGTCTAGGCAAAATGAAGGTTAAAAAAAATAACGTTATTTTATTTCTGAAAAGACCTTGATTAAAATTGTTTACATTTAATTTAATCATACATGCAATAAATGATTGCATATATATTAGTTTTCATCATGTTTAAATTGAAATCATATTAAAATAAACATTTAAGTGGGTTTAAACTCTCCTCCAATCATAAAAGTGTCTAAAAAATTAAAAGATTGTTTTATGCCTAATGTGTTATTTTCCATAAAATTGGGAAAATAGAGTTATTAATTAATTTTGTAAAAGTCTTGGGGTGGGAATGTATATTTATATTTGATTAATTTGTATTAATATATAGTTGTAATGATGAAGGCAAATCGTTTTGTTTTGTAAAATAGAAAATTTAAAATTTAAAATAAAGAAAGTTAAGAAAATATGAAAAGAGAAAATAGAATAAAAGACAAAAAACAAAGGCCATTTTCATTGACTCTTGCTGAAGACAATTGCACTTCAAACCCTCCCCTTGTCCTATTTTTCAAATTTGGATTGGGAGTGAAGTTGTGGATAAAATTCAATGAGATTTGAAACATGGGGATAGGAATGTGCATATGATCCTGTGTGGGAATTGAATCTTCCTCCTCCATGACATGTGTGAAGCATCGTAAGCTTGTTTGGATTGCTAAAATTGAGGTTTTTTCCTCATTTCTCACCCTTTTCATCTTGTTTTCATTTCTAAACGGATTGAATTATATTAGGGAACTAATAATTGCAATTAAACTAATTTCAAAGTTGAAATCAATGTGTAGATTAATTATTTTGTGAAATTTTCTAAAATACATCATTAAAATGCCTAGATTTTTAGGAATTGGTTGAAAATTAAAATCAATAATGTGCAATGGCTATTGTTCACATCTAGAATCAAAGAGTATCTTTTATTTTTTGATTTTTTAATTTTTCTTGTAAAATAAGTTTTCAACTTATTTATTTTTATTGTGAGATTGGATGAAATAGAGTGGGTTATTTGAAGTCTTCTTCATGAAATTAGATTTTAGGCAACTCAATATTATGTTAAAAAAAATTGTTGAGCCAAAATGATTGCATTAGTTTTTGGTGCCATATCCATATTTTGTCAAATGTGAGGAATTTAAGGTCTAGCTCCTACTCGCTTAGAGTAGCTTTGATGTTTCCCCCATTGGTGAGTGTTTTCAATGTGAGTATTTTAGGTCATGATATTAGTGATCATGCCCAACAAAGACCCTTAGTGTGCTCCATTGGTGATTGTGCCCAATGGGAGTGCCTTTGTATGTAATTGATAGATATTCCTAATGGGAGTGGCTTGTCATTCCGTAGTGTTGTGCTCAATAAAGTTTGTATGTTTGAGAGGTTGAATTACCTCTATCTTCATGCATGATGCAAGTATGCTCCATGTATGATGTGTGTGTTTAAGCCCTTTCGCAATGCATTTGGCATGAGTGTGTTTTTGGCCTATGTCAATATCTCCTAATACATGGGAGTGGAACTTTGTGTACCACATGGTTGGGTGGCATTGTAACCACCATTGAGTATTATAGGTACTTTGGAGGAGCTTCAATATCATGGCCATATTGGTTAAGTTTTAATTCATTCTTTTTACTTTTGTATAATATTGTAAAATTACAATTAACTTGGACATTTGAGTCCTGGCATAATTATGTAAGGTTGTTATTGGGCCTCCTTATTAGATGGATTAGAAATGTGCCACATATGTGGTACCAACTTAGTAAATATATTTTTACATGTATCGATGTTCGCCTTTTAATCTTTTCATGCAATTGGAAAAAATGAACTTATGAACCTTTGTTTGTGATTTAAAATGAACACAATATTTGGAAATTGTTTTTTTTGTGGTGTTTTGAGTACTAATTCGCTAGTAGATGAGTAAGTATCCCTCCTTAGGGATTGGCTCGTCTTGGAGACCATTTTGGAGCCTCTTATAAAGTTTTGTAAAATTTGAATAGTGTTATATATTCTTTCCCTTGAGTTTTTTGGTTAGGGAATCATGTAGGAGCATTTGGAAGGTCCTAATTTACACCTCCCTACCTTGTCCTTTGTGTGTTTGTGGAATTGAGTTCATGAGAGATATTTTTTTGTTTGGCCTTGTCTTTTCTTTTTTCCTTAGCATTCATTTTTTGTAAAGATTCATCTTGGAGTATTTTGAGGTTCTTGGCATAACCTTAGGACCCTAGTTTGCATAGGTTTGCTCACTAGTTCGAATAGTAGTGTTGTGTAATGACTACAATGCCCTATAAGGATTACAACACTGGTAAATGACATTAGCACTAGACTAGGATTCCAACACCAAACTAGTACTATAGTGTATAATTATTAGTGTCATATCTATATGCTATTGTCGCATCGAGTTACTAGTGTCCTCATTTAACCTAGTTTTTTCCTTTCATCATCAGAATGTGTTTTTTTAATCATTTCTCAAGAAAAATATAAACATGAAAGATGTCCCCTTTGACCTCAAGAGTCAGTCTATGTTTTCATTTCATATATATGAAATACTTACATCAAGAATTAGGGATTCTCCTTTCTTGCAGAAGTGTGTCATTTCTTGAAAGTGACCTATCATCCTTCCATTCGGAAAAGGTGTGTATCTCTTGGCTAGGTATCCTCTTTTCAAGGTTGGTTATTTTCTTAAATATGTCTAAGGTGGTTTTTGAGTGGATTTGAGGTGATTGTACCATCATCCCACTTCTTTCTTGAAAATTGACAATATTGTCATCTAGTCAAGCAATGTTGACTCCTAAGAATTCTTTTGTCGAAGGGAGTCTTTGAGCATGTTGCTAGTATTCTAAAGTGTGTTTTGGGTGTGGATTGTGATTGTGAGTTAGTACCTGATTGTCAATAGGAGCCATTCCCTTCTCTCACATAGGTTCATTGTGGTGTATTTATCCCATTACTATTTAGTCTTCTTTTGGTGTATCATTGTTTTTTATTAAGAGAAAATTAGGTTTTGAAGGGGCCCTAGACCCCTATATACAAAACACTGCAATAAAGATAAACCAAGCCAACCGATAGCCAACTATTAGCAAATACTCAAAATAAAGATCTAAACTAGATCAAATCCAATAAGACAAAAAATAACAAACACATCTCTAATGAGGATGTTTCGGAGCCTCGACAACTTCAGCTTCAAGCTAATCTAGGTTCTAAGACAAGTTTTGCATATCCTGCAAATTGAATTTTTCTTTCTACATGGATTTCTTGAGATTTTCTCTGGTCTGAGCAGAAGGACACCACTTCTCATCCAACACCTGTTTACCCTTATCTACAAATATTAATGAAATTCTTGTCAAAAGACTTAGTAGCTTGAGATTTTTGTCATTTATCAACCAATATCCTGATGCTTTCAGTGTTGTTGTGAATCATCCTATAGATCATATTGACAAGGTTGATGATATTATCATCTCCTATTTTCATTTTTGCTTAAAGCACCTCAATACAACCTTCATAATCAATCTTTGTAAGATTGGAATCATTCACAACATTGTCCAGTACTTCGAACATCTTCTTCCCATTGGCCAGTGTCATTACATTACTATCTCCTTTTTCGAAGGCTTCAACTTTGCTCTTCAAAAAGTGAATATTAATATTAACTTGCTTCATTTCTAGGAAGAGACACTTAGACATCCTAAACTGGTCTATTGTAGCATCACATGCCACCTCCAACCAATCCTCTAGGTCCTCACACTCACCACTTAGAAACAGAGAATCCTTTTACAAATATTTAGGAAACAAAGGTCGAGCTTCCTTACTAGACCCATTTCATGAGGGAGAAGGAGGGGCATTGTTATAACTAAGGATATTTCTCTCCACACTAGGGTTATTGGCAAGTTTTGAGTGCACCACTGTCAATTCCTCAGCCTCCAACTTTCGATCCTAAGGATAAGCAAAAATAGAATTCATTCTCTTCCTTTTAGTGAATCTACCTTTCTCATCTTGAGGAGGATTGGAAGCACCCACTTAGTCAAAAGAAGCACTAACCTCTATCTTCAAAATTTCCTCTCCAAAATAATCATCCCCTTCACCAAACGTTGTCTCCATATCCTCCCCTACACCAGTATCTAATTCCTCAAAAATTTCTAGAGTAGGTGGGATTTGCTCCTTACTTTTCCCTTTGGAGGAAGATGGCAGAGCATGTCCTCATGAAGGATGGGGTTTCTATTATTATTATTATTATTATTATTATTATTATTATTATTATTATTATTATTATTATTATTATTATTATTATTATTATTATTATTATTATTATTATTATTGTTATTATTGTTCTTATTGTTGTTATTCTTGTTATTCTTGTTGTTGTTATTGTTCTTGTTGTTCTTGTTATTGTTGTTATTGTTATTGTTCTTGTTCTTGTTCTTGTTCTTGTTCTTGTTCTTGTTCTTGTTCTTGTTCTTGTTCTTGTTCTTGTTCTTGTTCTTGTTCTTGTTCTTGTTCTTGTTCTTGTTCTTGTTCTTGTTCTTGTTCTTGTTCTTGTTCTTGTTCTTGTTCTTGTTATTGTTATTGTTATTGTTATTGTTATTGTTATTGTTATTGTTATTGTTATTATTATGCTCCTTAGTAATATCAATGCTTTTATTAAACATATTAAGAGTCCAATTCTTCCAATCCTTATTGAACAAGTGAGAAACTTTTGGGTTCATGTGATGGAGATGCTCCAGGTAAGGGGTTACCCTGCCCTTCTTCAAATTCCTCCAAACCTTTGTATTGTGCTTGACAGCATCATAATGTGATCACAATAAATAAGCTCTTTCCTATTCCTTTCACCCCCCAAAGTAAAGCAAAGACTAAATTGAACAATCAAGATCCTACCCAACATATAGTTGTTTTCTTACTAGAAACCACTTTTTAGGAATAAGAGTTTCAAAAACAAGACAAGAAAAATGCCCACAATCTGTGTGGCAATCATGAATTAGCATTGAGTGAGGTGGCACAATAGCTATTTATCACCATTATGACCATACTCAATCTAAATTACCATAATACAAATGAATATGACCCACCAAAAGAACATATAATTACCAACCACGGTGAATATAAAATTTTATAATGCCTATGACATTATGATGGAGGGGGTCAATTCTACTCCAAAGGAATTCCTCTCTCCTAACAATACCTATATTAGCAAAAGATTTTGCTATCACATTTGCCTCCCCAAAAATGTGGGATATAACAACTTCATTAAAAGACCTTATAAGGTTGAGAGCATCATTTATCAAAGTCTCAATCATCCAACTAGGTTTATGAAACCCCCTTTAAAAAATTGATTATATTAAGAGTCACCTTCAATCCACACTTTCGTATATCCAAGAGAGTAAGCAAGTTTGATACCATAAAAAGCCACAAATTATTCAACAAGGTGATTAGTATAGGTACCCAAGGGAAGCACCATTTCTAAAGAAGTCTACCAAATTCATCTCTTGATGTATCATTGTTTATACAATGGTGAGATCATTCTTATTACCATTACCTTCATGTTATTGTGTTACACATTGAACTCATGTACATGTTGTAGTACAAGTGCAACACATTGTGGTGTGCCTTCATTTGCTCTTAGCCCATTATTTTATGTATATTTTATTTAGCATGTAGAAATTGAATTTTCCCATGTTGTGGTGATTTTCATATCTACATGTGTTACTACACAATTCCCATATATATGATGCCACACCACACTAGTGTTTCAACATACTGTAGGTCATGATAATTTGTTGTTGATGGTAGAAAGCTAGGCTTGAGGACATGAATCCATGTACAAAGATACATGTAGGGAAATTTTATGTTATGTTATTCCTAGTTGGTGTTGAGTGGTGTGGGGATGCTTGCACACTTATAGAGAGGACATCATGTAATGTAGTGCCCCTCCTTGACTCATCCTTTATGAGAGGGTGTGATATACAATTTTAGATTTGTACTCTAATAGTCTCTTTGGAATTAGTGGATTCATTATTATTTTTGTGGATGAAGTTATGTCCTGGACTAATATGTTGATTGGGCTTATGCACGAGCACTATTTATGTATGAATTATATTATTTATGAGGTTATGATGGCATCTTGATTATGCTAACCCTATTCCACGATTATGATGATGATTGAGTTGATGTTATGATGATCGTGATTGTCTTCTAGTATCTTCGTAATAGGGACGATGTCATACCACTCATTGCGAGCATGATATGATGTTGTGATTCTCTATCACTTGCCTGATTATTTATGGTATATTATTTTATATGTTGTATTGTGTTTAGTGGTGGATGTAGGTTTGCAGGTACCAAACATCGACTCCACCTCGTTCCATAGGTCTGAGCATTTCTTATCCTAATGGAAAATTGTCAGAGGTGGCATGTGTTTCCCTCTCATACTCTAGGATTAGTTGTTCACCTTGTCAGTTGTGTTGTGGTGCAAGTTGGTGGTTAGAGTCTCTTGTCAATGTTCGACCCTATGTCGGGTTGCTTAAGGTGTTGTGAGTATGTGAATTATATGTAATTAATATTTTATTAGTATAGTATTAATACTATAGCTAATTAATTTGATGGTTTGATTATTCGATTATTATTTGGAACTAGTTATTTAATATGTATTTCTATTAGCTTGGTTAATCATTAATTGAGCTTGATTTATTTAATTAATTAACTTATTGTTTATTGGCTATTTATTTATTTGGTTTATTTAGTGTTTAATCGATTATTTGATATTTAATTATTGTTGAGATTTTATAATTATATATTTGGGATTAATTTATTGAATTATTTGATTTATTGCTTAATTGATTATTTAATTATTTATTTATTGTTTAATGGTTATTTATTTATTTATTTATTGACTTTCATTCTATATTTAATTCTAAATTTATATTTATTTGCCTTTCACCCATTTAATTTATTTATTTAATTATTATTGGGGTTGATTTATTATGTGCTTATTTGTGTTCATATTATTATTATCTTGTTACTATTAATAACCGAATATATTATATAGTTACCTACCCCTTATTTCTACTGGTTGATTTTGAGTGGGGTAAGTAAATAATATTGTTAAATAATCCTTGCCTCATTTTTGCGCATGGTAGGTATAATATATAGTTTAATGAAATTATCTGATTGGCCGGTGGATTTCTATAGCTTTGGATTTGATTTTTAATTATTTGAGCCTTTTGGTATGTTGTCAGGTTACCATCCAGGGGAATTCTGGACTAAAGTTTTGGATTTTGGATTGAACTTTGGAATGGATTGCTGGAAGTTTGATTGAATATTTTGGATTAGAATCACTGGAATTTTGGATTTCTCTTCACCGGTTAAATGCTTGCCTTGGATTGTGATTTTCTAGGTTGGAGCTTCATTTCTTCTCTGCAATCTATTTTTGAAATATTGTATGCATCGCAATTGTTGAAATATTTTTTGGGAAATAAATTTTGATGTTTAAAGTTTTCGATTTGGTTTTGGGGAAAGTTAATTTATGTATATAAGTTTTATATGTAAAATCTGGAAAATGGACATTGTCGGGAGATTCATTGTTACAAAATTCTTTATGATCTTGAGTCTTTCCCTTCCCTGTGATCTTGATGGCCTTTAGAATTCCTTGTATTGTTTTTTTATACCTCATGGTGATCTTTTACATCTATCTAATTTGTGTAAGTTTGGTATGGTTTTGTGTAATTCTGAGTGAGTTTGTGATAGGGAGATGCGTGGAAGGGATGTCAATTTCTCTTTGTATGTTCATAATGTTTTTTTTATGTGTTTCCTTAAGTTTAATTCATCCTCCCACGCCTTTTGGGAGTGTCTTTTGTTCAATTGTGAGTCCTTATGCAATTCTGCCAAGTTTCACTTCATGTTTTGTCCATAAATTCTTTAATTTTTACATTCAAGACCCAAAACACTAATGTTTGGCCCCAAAATGCCAAAATATGACATGGGAGAGCTAAATTGTCTCCCACATGTGCTAAACTAGGTTTTTGATGCATTGTTCTACCCACAGTTACCAGATTTGTCAGTTAGGTCTTGTGAAGTCACTTTTCTGGATTTTGGGCTTTTACTAGAGGCTTCTTGTGATTGATTTGATGATCTTAGAGGTGTCTTTGATTTTATTTTGATCCTTTCATGATTTTTTTTAGCTCCAGTCTGATTATTTGTGCCTTACCATTGATGGTTGTGTTTATGTGTTGATTAGCTCCAGCAAGAGGTGAATCGCCTTGTTGTTGAGGGATATATTTTTAGAGCTCCAGTGAGAGGATTGTGCCTCACTATTGAGGATGTATTTGGCTATGAATAAGTCAGAGGAATTCATTCCTTACTCATGTTTATTATTGTGCTTTTTTTAGTGAAGGCTCTTGCTTCATGTGTTGGTATTATGATTCCCTTTGATACTTCAATTTTGTATCAGTTATATTGTGATTATGTATCATTTTATTTTGAGCCTTCATGTGATGATATGTTATTATGGTTTATGTTTCACCGTAAGGTCTTGGTCCATGGATTGGGAGAGTGGGCTCTTGCATGTGTAGGATCGGGGTCATGAGCAATAGGCTTCTAAGAGGTTAGTTATCTTTGGAATATGGAAAAGAATGAGTAGTTGTAGTTTTGGTATGGACTCTATGATTCTTCTTTATGCTGAGATAATTTCTATGTATTGAGATAATATATTGAATCATGATGACATTGAAAATATAAAAGAGATTATGTACTCATACCAAGTATTTGTATGTAATAGGGCATGATGATGAGGTGTTCAAGGTTATGATATTGTAATGGAATAGGATGTTGTATTCATGGTATGATACATGTTGTAAGTGTTGGAATCAATGAAGATTAAGAGGAGGGGGTGAATCAATATTCTGCAATTTACAAATTTATTAAGGTGATCTTTGACCACCAAATGCAAATAACTGAAAGCAAAGTGTAGAAACATAAACCAATTAAACATGCAACCATAACACTAGAATTTTTACGTGGAAACCCAAAATGGAAAAACCACAGTGGATTTGAACCCACAAGATTATTATACTATGGCCAGTAGTAGAACAATATTAAAAAAGGGGAATGCACTTGCATTCAGGCACACTGCCTAGAGCTCACTAATCAAGTACATAACAGGGCTGCAACCTCGGAGGATTCACTATCCTACAATTGAATCACAGAAGTAACTACAATGTTTGAACTGGAGTACAACTTCTATAAATTCCAGCAATCAGTTCTGGTTAGGCTCAAAATTGATCTGTTGTCACTGCTCAAAAAAATTGCTCTGTTCTACTCTACTACCAAATACTGGATCATCAAGACTCAAGATGTGCATGTGAAACTATGCTCAATTGCTTCCAATACAATTTTGCATTCACACACACACTTAAAATCATCATTCAAGTCTATCTTATATTGTGCACCGCCAAAATAGATCTCCAACTAGTCAGCTTCTCAAAACAGCAAATTGTGAAATCTGTAGTGATGTGATGGCTCAATCCTTATTCCAGACCTAAAACATATGATCAAAAGCTTCCCATAAGTTTTCCCAATCATTTCAAACTCATCAACATCCACTTGAATCACCTCAAGGAATCCCGACCACATGTTGGGCCATCAAACATGAAGATAACCCTGATCTTCCTTCAATACCGGATACCAAACCAAGAAACTTGCACTAGAATCAACACCGGAGACTAGAATTGCATGATAAGTTTCCTCACACATCCAATCAACTATTATAATTATTGCAACAAGAAATTAGTCACCGGAAATGAATAATGCTTACCAGATCTATACACTTTGTTTCATCGACCAGACTTATGCTTCATGAATAACCAAACTTACTTAAGACTTCCGGTAATCCCAATCTCCATATACCGGATAGGATTACTAGGCGAAGTTTCCATCAATGAACCCCTAAGTAATCTCATGCATTGAACATCATCAATCTTCACTGGAACATCACCAAAATAGTGTCTCTTGCCAACAATCTCCCCCTTTGGCATTGATGGCAACACTATGAAAAATGTCAAGTGTCCAATATTCCAAAACTACAATCAATCAAAAAATATGAAAGTCTATACACTCAATTGGCTCAACTGGATCCCCCTAAGAATGTGCACCATTTTTCACTAATCTCTCCCCCTTTGACATCAATGGAAAAGGCAGGGATCCACCAAGACTTATGTACAAAAGAATTTATGCAATAATTTACATGAATTTGAAAATATCCGCATAAGTTACCTTCAAGGACTTCAAATATTCATTCCATTCTCTCAGGAAACACTCTAAAACATTGATTAAGGCACTAAATAGGTATGCATGAATTTAAATGCCTTTGAGATCTAATGGTACTGGTTTACCCAGAGCATTAACCTCATCTTGTTGGGCTCCAAGAAAAGTGTCCAAATGGGGAGTGATTAGACTCCTCAATTCTCCCACTCTGCTTATCATCTATTACTTTTCCTTAGTCAAGCCCTTTATTTTATCAATAAGATCCATTATCTAAGCTTCAAGGGTACTTGGAAAGACTGAATGCGAGACAAATGATTGTGCTATACCAGCTAATTATCCTTCAAGATCTCTTATTTTATTGTCAGTCTGTAGGAAACTTAGGCAAAAAGAGACATGACTTTAATATCTTACTGCCTTCATCTAATGTATCTTCTACACTCTTTACTGTAGTCTTTTAACTGACTCTATCTCCCTCAACCACTTTCAAAATTGACTGGTATCTCATCTCATTAAATCTTTTCCTAACCAATTCATCTGCAACCTTCTAAAGATTCAAAATGCGATTCAACGGTATTCAACATATCCTTAATTTGACATGTGAATGGTAATATTGCTTTATTTTGTTGATTTGCATGATCTTAGGTATCAATATTGGTATTGGTGAATGTTTCATTGTAGGACCTAGATTGTTTATGGTTGGATCTTTATGGTTTTACAATAGTTTATCATGAACACTTTTCACCATATACACCATCTATACCCATAGCTTCGATGAGTTACTTGCATGTATCTTCTTTGTGAGGCACATCGCTAGGTGGGATATGACTTACACATGTCTTCTCTACAAGGCACATTTCCATACAACATACAACCATTGTGTGTGTTCGTGTAGTGTGAAATAAGAGGAGCATGTGGTCTAGGTGTATCTTTTTCTCTAGGTGCATTGTCAGACCATGTGGGGATCATGCCACAAACATATATGAGGGAATATGCTACAATCATGATAGGAATTCCCTCCTTCCTCATTTAATGGATAGTTTATAGTCACATAGTGATGTATTTTGTAATTTTGATGATTATGAACTTTCTTTTGGTTAAAATGGTGAGTTTATTGTGCTTGTATGGGCTATAAAATTATATTTTACCTTGTTTATAATAGTTTAGCGACTATTTTATGAATTTACTTTTTACATAACTCTTCATGTTACACTTTATTTAGTGTAACTGTAATTTTGCACATTTATTTATTTTATTGTTGAAATTGAAATTTTATTCTTTAGTATTTATGATCTTTTGGTGGCTAAGGTAAGATATATTTTTGTTTTCAAGTGTTGGTCTTATTTCATGATGTAACTCCTCATTGGGGTTAAAAGAGATTACCTTAGCTAAGTGTATACAAGTAAGTAGACACAAGGAAACTTTGAGGATGGGGGTACATGTGATTTGTGTTAGAAATTATGATCCATTACCTTACTAGTGTATTGATTATCTCTTGGAGTCTTTCCCCAATACACAAACAAGAGAGGTTATTGTGGACTTGTATGGAAGGGATCACTAGGTACATGTAGCCCATCACCATCGTGGAACATTATTATTGGTACTAATTCTTGGCTATTGATGATACTGCAATATCCATGTGGACTAATGTGTAATCCTTGTGTTTTTATCCTTGTGATGTGAATGCAAGTGTATGTATAAGAAAATGATATTTTACTTTGGATATAGTTGTATATAAATTATTAACATTGTTCAATCATGCTTTGGAAAATGTTAACTATCTTATCCATGTGGAAAGTAGTATCAATCATGCTACTATGTTTCATGTTGAGATCTTATGATTAAGGTGTGTACTAGAAAGTAATAATATTTCTAAGGAAACTGGAAGTTTTGTGTTTCTCTTCTAGTCTATTTAGTAGAGGACTATGAGACTTATCTATGTCCTGGGTAATGTGTGATTTATTTGATGTTGAGTGTGTGTAAGCATTAGCTAATTTTTTAAAAGAACCAATAAAATAAGGAGGCAAATAAAAAAACCATTGCGAGGCCTTATCTCAAAATGTCCTAACAAATAATCTAGCCATAAGTCTATGATCATTTGAGAAGTCACTACACAAGGTTTGAAATGTTTTTGCATGAGTCAAGGAATCACCTTCTCCATTGTAAAACTTTAGGTGAGGGATTTCCATGTATTGAGAGATAATGGTACGAAATATATCTTGGGAAAGTAGGCTAGCAATGTCACAAGTGGGAATGTTGAATTTGGATTGGTTCATGGAAGCGAATTGTTTTTTTAAAGATGAAACACTTTGGGCTAGATTACTAATGGTTTCTTTGCTCGATAGGTTGGTATTGGACGTGTTGGATAATTAAGGATGTGGAATATTATGTAAAATGTATGGAGCATTGGAATATGAATGTGGGACATTGTGGTAAGTAGGTATCTGAGATGGTTGGGAAATACATGGAACAATCACAAAAGGAGGTATGATGGAAATTCCTCCAAGACTAATATGTGTAGGATTTACATTTTGTGTATATGTAGCCATGACAGGTAGAGAATAAGTAGGCACATTAGGCAATGATATTGGGACATGGTGGTATTTTCAACGATATTAGGGGGATTAGAAAAGTTAAGATCTTTGACACAACTTTTCATGGGAATGACATCACCATTCACAATATGAGATATGACATGCAACAAATCCGCACCCTATTCATCATTTTGATCCATCCTCCTCAACCCTTCAATCAAGGGGATTGCATCACTATTCGAGTGTTCTTGACCCATCTAATATTCAAGCTTTTCCAAATCATGGAAAATGTTTACTACTTGGTTAGGAGACACTCGTGTTAGGGATTCATCCTCACCATGAGAAATGTGGGAAGAACTATTGTCAATAATTTTAGGTATTTCATGTGTAGGTATAGAAGTTTCACCAAGTTCCTATGGAAAATGTTAGTTGACTTAAGCTCTACACTTCTAAGGGAAGCCATAAGTCTATAACTTCTTCTCATGGGGATATTAGATATAGGGCTCAAATTCATAAAACTCATGTACAAAGATAATGAAGGAAATGTCTAAATAATATAAATATTTAACAAATTGACTATTTAAGCATTGCATAAAATGAATAAAATTTGAATCTCTAAATGCATAAGCTATATGATTGCAATAGGAATTTAATGAAATGCATACAAATCATATCTAAAAATCAGAAGTAAGCATAGGATATGTCAGGTTCATCAAAATGTAAGGTGGGGAAAATAGGATTCACAAGTTTATGCATGGTTGGATCAAGTGTTCTCTTGGGTTTCATTGTCCTGCCTTACATTGGAAGGAAGATGATCCACTAGGTAGCTCAAGAAGGCTCAAGCACAAAGTGGATGCAATGATCCTTCATTGTAAGGTACTTGAAGATGACTATGTAATTGCAAATGAGAATCAAATGAGCTAGGATCAAATAGGCTAAAATTGATAGCTTTCGGCATGCACATAAAGACAGTAAATTGGTAGACTAATTTTAGAAGACAAGA
Source organism: Cryptomeria japonica (assembly GCF_030272615.1). Taxonomy (NCBI): domain Eukaryota; kingdom Viridiplantae; phylum Streptophyta; class Pinopsida; order Cupressales; family Cupressaceae; genus Cryptomeria; species Cryptomeria japonica. The sequence goes on along the minus strand of NC_081412.1, from coordinate 429,569,186 downwards.
GAACATAACAGATTGTAGTTGACCTGCAGTCCAAGTTTGAGGCAAAAATGGATAGACTGGGAACCCAAATTGACCCACTCTTGGAACTAGGTTGATGTGCTCGACCCACTCTCGGCACTTTCTGCTATGATGAATTATAGGTTGTACATCTCTACCTAATTAGTATGTATCTATTTTTGTAAGTGGGCCACCTATTCCTGCACAACCAGAGAAAAGAGATAAAATGTTGGGTAGAAAAGGGTTTTCCTAGGTCAAACCTCAATTTTGGAATCAACCTTGAAATTGAATTGAATTGAACTTGAATTAAAAGTGTGTTGTTAGGTAGTCACGGCTAGAATTTAAAATGGAATTTTTATACCTTCATAAACCCTCTTTTATGTTGAAATGCTCATGAAGATATGATGTTGTCTTAAATGTAGTTGAACTTAGGAGGAGGAGATCATGAAGGCCATCACAAATGCATAGATCTTCCAATTACTCCTAGTCTTCAATACCTTGATGCTTGATCACTTGCTCTCGAATTGAATTAAATAGCCTGTCATTATTGAGTCTTCTTTATTAGATTTGATTGATTGATTACCCAAAATGGGGAGGATACCTTTCTTATATACCTCTCTCAAGCATTTTGGGGTGCAAAACTTGGAGTAGGCCAACATGGGAATATTTCCTGCTGAAACTAGTTGAGTGTGCTATGGTTTAAATTTGGGGCCAAACATCAAGGAGAAGGTCCCTCTGGGTGACCTACTCCTCCCAATGTGGCCTCAAATCAGGACCTGAGGTCCAAAATAAGAAGGATATGCGAGAAACATATGCTAAATTAGGGTTGGATCAAGCATGTCGGGCACAAAAGGCCAAGAACACTAAAATAGGGCCTAGTTGAGCAATAAATTGCATAGGGGTGCAATTTATGATGCTACATGTTAGAAGCTTTAAAATAGATGTTAACCTAAGATCTAGTGCAAGAAATAGAAACTATAAAATTACAAATACAAATGATCAAAGACAAAGATAGAATTAGATGTAGTATCCAATGAAAAAATACAAATTTGATAAAAGAGAAAATAGGATTATAAGAGAACAAAAGTATGTAGTTGCATGAATCTGTACTTACAACTTAGGAGAGTATGTATAGACTATGTGAGAGAAAATAGGTAACAAATATGACTAATAGAGAGAGACCAAAAATAAGAAAGTGTAACTCCCATGGAAGATGTCACCAACTCATCCCACTCACATTAATATGCTTTATTAACCTAAGGAAACTAGATTAAAAATGTAAGGAATATGTATGGAAAATAAAAATATACTGACAATAATGTCATGATATACTACCAAAATAAGGAAGAGTATTTAGCATCATCTAAAACTCACCCCATAATAACTAAAATAAAATAAGATGTATGAAAATCTATAAAAACATTCTTTATTTCAATAAGAAATAGTGGTAAACCAAGTATAGATATCTTGATTAACATCTTATCCATAAGCATATGATCATACTTTTGTTAACATTAAGTGCAAGTAGTAGAGTATTGTTCTCTATATGCTTAAAATTACTTCAATATTTGACTTAAATTAAATTTATATTTTATGAATAAACTACTATAGTTATGTAAGTTATTAAGTTAAATTTGGTTACAACTGAAAAGTGGTCAAACTAATATGGTCTTTTATTTAAATCAAACGCTTCCAATCAAAATTAAATTAATCCTTTGGAATGGGAACTTGTTAATGCAATTAGGATATTAATTGATAAGAACATCTAATTATGAATAGCTAGATTTTAACAATAAATGTTTTAGGTGTTTTTCAAGGTTGCAAATATCTATATATTTTTAATGTGAATCAACGCCTTATAACGAATGTTAAATCAAAGGTTTGATTATGGGAATTATTGAATGCACATATAAATAGATATGTGAAGCTTATTTGGATGTGTATATACTACTATGACACATTATAGTGCCATCAAATGATCTAATGTGTCAATTTCACTATAAAATTTTACACTATGGACGCTATAAGATAGCTATTATGAATTTAATTTAATGGTTGCAATGACATAAAGTGCAACTAACTCAATGTCACAATAACACCACTAGAAGGAGGTTCATTGATCATCACTTACAATAACACCACTAGAAGGAGGTTCATTGATCATCACTTCCAAATATGATATATGTTAAATTTTAATGTTAATTAAAATTAAAATCCCTAAAGTCCAATTTATTTTAGATGATAAATTATTAAACAAAATTTGTTAGATGTCATAATTAGGTTAATTTTGCTACAATTTGTTTAGGAACTATCATGGTATATTTAAGTGTATGAAATTTATGTGTAAAGTACTTCTAACCTTAAATTTAGAAAAAAAAAATGATTTTATCTTTGAAAGTATTTACATCATATAATATCTTAGTTTGCAAGTCACATATTTTAAGTTCAATTGAACCAGCAAGAACTACTAGAAAAAAAGTCATTTTGAATCCATAACTAAATTTAAATTTGAAAGTTTGATTTGATTCAAGATAGAAATAAATGATTTTGCAAATTGAATCAATTTTTATTAAACATATTAAATTAGCTTCAATCAATATTTTTCTTAATTACTAACTATTATAATATAAAAAATGTCATATTCACACAAATCAATTATATTTTAAACAAACAAATCTAAATAAATCCACTTCTACATTTTTAGACTCAATTTAAAATATTTTATTTTTAACTACAATATGACAAAATAATAAATAATAAAATAAATTCTTAAAAATACCTCTCTATATAATATCATTTTCAATGATCTTTCTTTTGAGATTGGATATGCATTCTTTGCACCACATAAATCAGCATGATGACAAAACAAAAATTATCCATAGTAGGATAATTCCCTTGAAGAAAAAATAAAAAAGAAAAAATAAATTATCCATAGTAGGATAATTCCCTTGAAGAAAGAAAAATAAATAAAAATAAAAATTTTAATGCTTTTATTTATTTATTTTCTAATGGCTCAACAAAACAAACTATTAAATGATTATAAAAAGAACGTCTTTTAATTGTTCATGGAAGCAACAATGCTAGTATATAGTGACATGAGACTTAATTAGCGATGAAGTGAGGGAATCGCCATATAAATCTTTTAATAATAAGACTTCATTATCTCTTTTTAATATTTAGCTTTGGATAAGACAATATATAAATTTGGCTTATTAAATAAAAAATTATATCTTTTAAAAATGATTTTTTTAATAATTTTAAATGATTAAAAAAAGTGTGTAGTAAAAATTAATTAATATTTAAAAATACACTTTATAATATATTATTATTTGTATGAAAAAATGTATTAGAATTATAAATTATTATATTTTAAAGAGGTAATTTTAACAAAGTATAATCATTTTAAGTAATAATAATTATTTAAGAAAAAATTCTAGAGGTTTAATTCACATGGTGCGGCTCCTCATTCTAAATGTGCAGCAATTTGTCTACCTTAATTCAAATCTCATCCACCTATCCATTAGGGCTAGGGGCATTCAAATCCGCCCTAAGGGTTATAAGGGCTTGCCGTATTGATCAATGCCTTCATGCAAGTGATCCAAGTTACTGGACTAATGATTTCCTAGTTACCAAAAAAATTACTTAAGGAAAAATAAAATAAAAAGTAAATGAATTAGCCATTATCGCCATTGAATGGTTACATGGCTCATTTTAATATTAATTATATGAAAAAAAATTATATATATTTTTATTGAATCAAGGATTTAAGTCTGGATCTCCATATGTGGCTTAAGCCCAAGTATTCTTCTCTATTCAATTTATGTTAATGTTTTATGATCTTCAATGCCTATCTCAAATATCTTTCAAAATAGTGGTCCTCCATTGCTAAGAATTCAGTATCTTCAATATAAATTTGATATTTTATTTTAAATAAATGTTATAGAAACTAACATCATAATTCATTCCTTGCATCATATGCTATTAGAAATACTCAAATGTCATAAATTTTAAATATAATCTCATTATTAACTATTGCTTAAATGTTTATTATTCTTCATGTTGGATGTGATCTAATTGATTCTATTAAGAGTTCAACAAGAATACCAAAATATTTCAATTTTCTAAGGGGGGTGATAAATTAGGTTTTAAAGTCATCTCATGGTTTCACTATAGACAACCAAAGACTAAATGCAAATTGGGTATCATTAATCCCAAAGCCCAAGGAATCTATCTTATATGTAAATGGATCACTTGTGGTGTTAGTTAAATTGCTATGAGGAATTTTCTCAAGGTTCATCGACAAGACAAACTCCTTGCATTATTCTTTAAAATTAGAACCTCATCATCATTGGTCAATATGTGGAAGTTGGAAAATTTTGTCAAAGTTTTTGAATTGGAAAGAATCGTGCCTCATGCATGGAATTCTTTTCTCCCACTCTTCTATTTGTGAATAGATTATTTAAGCATGACAATTATTTGTACATATCCATGCAACCCCATGCTTCTTGGATATTTAATGAAGCCATGTGTAGAACCGAATGCATAACCAGATCCACGTCCAGATTCTCATTAGTGTAATCTTCTGGGTTGTAGTAGTTTATCTAGCTTATCCAATATTTCTAGTAGCAAATCCGATAATAGAGCAAGCACATCTAGTAGCAGCAAATAGATGGTGAAGACCTAGTAGCTTGACAAGTTATTGATTATTAAGTCTTTTCCATATATATATCCATGGGTAGTTGATCCAAAAGTTTATATAGCAGTAGCATTTGAGCCAATAGTTTAAGTAGTAGCATTTTTTCCAATAGCATAAGAAAAGGATTATGCAATTATAAGGTCCTTGACTAGTTCTCTGACACCTTTGAGATCGACTTAACCTCACCTCTAGGTACAAACCAATCATCCTACATGTTATATCTTACCTCTCTCAAATAAAGAAATAAGATTTATACCTCAACTCCTAGTAACTTCCGAACTAGATGGAATAGATACAATGTTAGATCTCCAACCTAGAAACCACTCAACAAAACCTTGCCAAAAGTATTGATTCTATCATCCCTAAAACTTTGTCCATAATGACTAATAATTTTGCATTAGATTATCAAACCAAAACGACTCACAACACCATATACTATATAGAGACAATGAACATGTGAACAACTTAAAGATAGATGTTGACTATCTCTTCTAACTAAAAAAAATGAATCATATAAAAACAATGTTGAACAACTTTCAAACCATTAATTGATTACAATCAGTTTTCTTGGTATTTATGACTTGACTTCATCCTTTACTCTTATCAACTTTGATCAAATTAATTAAAAGTAAAAATATATATATATAAATTAAATAGAAAATAAACATTCTATCATATACATTTACTACTAAGTCCCATTAACTATTCTCCAAGATTGAAAGACAACAATTACTAGAAATCCCATTAACTATTGTAAAAAACTTAACGACAGCAAACATAAATAGATAAAATTAAACTTAAATAATCCAATCCATTAAAGACAAGAAAAATCCACAGTATTGAAATGGAGTAATCTCATGTATTCAACAACTTCCAAATCAGATCCTTTCGTGTGCAGCATAATGATTACCCAGGATTTATTCAAAGGTAACCAACTCCTCAGCTCATTGCCTATTTACAGTAGTATCGGTGGAACGACATTTGTCTTATAGTATGTGGAAATAAGTGTCCCATGAAGCGTCGACATTTGTAGTTTTGTCATACACAATAAATCCCAGGGCTAAGTAGCGTGTTCAAAACTTGCAGTTTTCCTTTTATAAAAATGCATTTCTTTAATGGCGGAATTGGGTTGACTTTTGGAGGCTCTGCCACCCAAATATGGTTTTGACTCTGTAAATCTTCAGGACATTAATTTCGCTTACATGCCATTCAAAGTATGCTCAATTTGTCAGGGCGAGAAAAACAAGGCAAAGGTTTGGCTACCCATAAAAGCTAATAAAAGATTATCCAAATCAATCACGCAACAGTTGGGAAGGAAGGAAGATAACATTAGGCTAACGTAATGGGATTTAATATAATGGGGCAAACGTAATGGAAAATGTGTTGGGCTCTGTGTTAGGTGTGGTAGAGAAGAAATTAGCAAGCCATGGTGGTTAAATCCAGGGCAGCCTTAGAAGACACGTTTAATGCCATGGAAGGGCAATAAAAGTGGGTTTTTTATTTTATAAAAGAGAAAATAACATCTGGGGAAGAATCGGTTATGGTGTTGCTAGAAAACACAGTTGTGAAAGGTGTTTATTAAAATAGAAAAATTCAAAATTGGAAGGAATTGCTACTTAAATGCACCCGGCGTGGGTGAGGTATTGAAAAATATAGTAGAAGTGTAGCGACATTCATACCAGGTTGGTTTCTGCTTTTGGATGGTTTTTGAAAGTTAAGGAATTGTGACATCTGAAGGGATTTCTCTGTGTGGGTTTTGTTTCAATAAGGAGGTAGCCATAGCCATTGCCATAGATTATGGAATTTGTCAGGTTATTTGAATCTGTGTGGAATTTGCTGCCCGTGACATCATGGCTCAAGGCTCGCAGAATGGCAGGTGGGCGGGCAGCGAAGTTTCTTCCTGTGAGCAAATGTGGGGATTTAGCGAGTAGGGAAAACCAGAGTGTCGTATCTGATCTTGATGGTACTCTGATGAGATCCAGTTCTTCTTTTCCTTACTTTATGCTCATGGCTTTTGAAGCAGGGGGGCCTCTCAGAGCATTGGTGCTCCTCCTGGCTTCGCCTCTGGTGTGGGTTTTGTACTATTTTGTCTCTGAGGCGGCTGGCGTCCAAGTTATGATCTTTTTGGCCATGGCAGGAATTAAGGTGACGCAGGTTACCAGTGTGGGAAGGGCTGTTCTGCCCAAGTTTTATATAGAAGACATGCATCCTCAAGCGTACAAGGTTTTTGTGTCTTGTGGGAAGAGATATGTTGTGACTGCTAATCCCAGGATTATGGTGGAGCCGTTTCTCAAGGAGTATCTAGATGTGGAGTGTGTTCTGGGGACTGAACTGCAGGTTGTTGCTGGTTATTGCACTGGCTTGGTGGCCAAACCAGGGGTGTTGATTGGAATGAAGAAGCAGAGAGCTGTCAAGGACTTCTTTGGAGAAAAGAAGCCCGATATTGGCCTTGGTGATCGCCTCACTGATTTCCCTTTCATGTCTCTATGCAAGGTATTATGTCATGGAGTTTTTATCCTAGTGATACATAAGTCTGTGCCAGTTTTCAGAGTCTTGAAGTTCAGAGGATTTATCATGTCTGTTTTCTGTTTTTGCCAGCTTTCTTGATGTGGGTTTGGGTGGTTTTAGTGTTGCCTCCCGTCTTCATTTTCTTGTTCTCCAATTGAAATATTGTGGTTCAGATTTAGCTGGTTGTTATACCGAATTTTTATTTTAAGGTCTTCTATAATATCCATTACTTTACCGTTTCACGTCCTTGTATAATCTGATACCTTTTTCTTTCTTGATTACTGTATAGTGGTCATCTTTCTGGATAAGTTCTACTTTTTATTGTGACCACCCTTTCTTTTTCTTTTGCGGTCAGATCGTTTTTCTTGATGTATATCTTCATTTAATGATCTATTTTAATCTGTTGAATTTATAAAATGAAAGTTTTTAATGACTTCCACTAACCCAAACAATTTAAATTGAACCCGCCCAAACCAACAAATTTGATTTTGGTTTGTTTCATTGGTGTACAAATTTGATTTTGGTTTGTTTCATTGGTGTTTTTGTTTTGGGATTCCTTTACAGTTGCTATACGTTCTGTTTGTTTCATTGGTGTATAAATTTGATTTTGGTTTGTTTCATTGGTGTTTTTGTTTTGGGATTCCTTTACAGTTGTTATACGTTCTGTTTGTGCTATCTCAAGTCATACCTTGTACTATGTACCAGTATGTACCATGGAATCTCCATGATTTGTCATTTTCATAGAAGAACCGCGTTTTAGTCATATGATTATTACACATTTACATTCACTCAGGGGTCTGTGGCAGATGTCTTGTGATGATGTGATAGCAGTCACTGATTTAGATAAAATTCCACCTTCAGAATGATCTCTTTTTCAGACAGCTTATAGGTTGCTCAATATATATTTTACAGGAAGACTGACTTTTAACACTTGCTATAACATAAGACAGCTTATAGGTTGCTCAATATATTTTACAGGAAGACTGACTTTTAACACTTGCTATAACATAAGAGGTTGCTATATGTTTTGTTTGATACAGGAAGCATATGTTGTGCCCTCAGACAAAAATTTGGAAACTGTACCAAGGGAACAATACGTGAAGCCGTTGATTTTCCACGATGGGCGATTAGCTGTTCGACCCACGCCATTGATTTCCATAGGGATTTTTCTGTGGTACCCAATAGGCATATTTTTGGCCATAACCAGGATGTTGGTAGGGTTATGCCTGCCTTACCACCTTGCAGTCCCTGTGGGAGCGTTCCTGGGAGTAAGAATCAGAGTAAAAGGTTCACCTCCAGTCCAGAGAGAGGATACCAGTGGGGTTTTGTATGTTTGTCCTCACAGAACTCTATTAGACCCCATATTTCTCACATCAGCCCTGGGACGCCCTGTTACAGCAGTCACCTACAGCCTCAGTAGAATGTCTGAAATCCTGGCTCCCATCAAGACAGTCCGGTTAACAAGAAACAGAAAATTTGATGGACCCACCATGCAACGTCTCTTGAAAGAAGGAGATCTGGTTGTCTGCCCAGAGGGGACGACATGCAGGGAACCTTATTTGCTTCGTTTTAGTTGTCTGTTTGCAGAATTAGCAGATGATATTGTTCCAGTGGCCATGAATGCAAATGTGAGTATGTTCTATGGAACCACAGCCCGGGGATTCAAGTGCCTTGATCCTATATTATTCTTAATGAATCCTTCTCCTTGCTATGATGTTGAATTCATGGAGAAACTTCCCAAGGAGTTAACTTTTTCAGGAGGCAAATCAAGTTTCCAGGTAGCCAATTACCTGCAGAAAAAGCTGGCAGATAAACTTGGATTTGAGTGCACAAATTTCACCAGAAGGGACAAGTACATGATGTTAGCAGGCAATGAAGGAATAGTGCCAGAGAGATAAAATTATACTAAATCATTGCAGCCCATATCAGTCTAATCCTCTGTTGTTAAATTCCCCTGTTTAGCAGCTATTCCTAGGCTGGTGATATTCCAAGGATCTTGGTTGGTTGGTGGAATGTATAGGTAATATGATTTACATAGCATTAAGTCCTGACCTACCAGGACAGAAAATACTAAAATTAAATGAGATTACAGGAGAGGTTACACCATGCATAAAATCATTATATGTTTTTAGCTACTCTGACGAGATACAGGTTGAATTCTGACACGCTCTAGTGTAATTTGAAAGTAATAAAGGCAGCCCACGTCCTTCATCCCGATTCGAAGGAGCGTGTGGCGCCTCAATTTGATGTCTGTAAATTAGGTGGATTCATTAATATTCATTGCCATGATTCATTTATTTTTCCGAGAATTTTCGCAGATCATTCAATTCAACAATTTTCTGCACAGGAAGTAATAATACAATGATAATCCATTATGTTTTCTTTAAATAAAGATTGTTTTTGTGCAGAGAAGCAATGATGGTAGATAATACACAATGTTTTCTTTCAATAGTTGATTGAATAGAGATTGTAGGTAAGCAATGTTTAAGGAGTGGATTGTTGATATGCACAGCTGTGTAATCGAGGCCAAATTTAAGATGGGTGTGTATCTTTATTTTGGTTTATTGATTGAAATAAAAATTTCGAGAGAAACTCGGAAAAAGTTGACAAAGCTTTATCGAAAGGATAACCAGGCTTGGCCAAAATTATGAAGAGTGTTATGCAGTACAATTCACGAACGAATTGAAAGGAACATTAAAGGAATATTATGATTAATGTTTAGCATCATTACGAGCTATAATAATTCGACAAATTCTGGTTGAACCATTTGATCTTTTGGTCTGGTGATCTGTGGTAGTTCACTTGCAAAAATCTGGTTGAGCAGTTTGAACTATGGAGAGATGGTCTATGATAGTTCACTTGCCAAAATATGGTTGAACAGCTTGATCTCTAAATGAAGACTGGTGGGATAGAAAAGACTTTGTTATGGGCCATCTGGCAGGTGTTCTAAGCAAATTTCCAAGGTAGCTTGATTACTTTAAAATAAATTATTACATTCATACCAAACATGAGCTTCGTCTTGTCTTATTTTTGAGTTTTTGGCTTGTTACTTGGAAAGTACTACATGTCTTACAATATTTCCAAAATGTCCATTGTTGTTTAAATCTTCAAACACTAATATGGTAATATATTATTATGAATTATTTTTCAATTTGATATTGTGTATAATTAAATATAAAATATAAATAATGTTGGGATTAAGGTGTCACAATCTTTGAGTCTTCATACTGATTATTAATTTAATTAATTATATTGTATATATTTATTTATTTATTCTGACTTGATTATTTTTTAAGTTTGTCATTTACTTTCTGGGTTCTCTTGGAGAGGTGGCATCCTACATGACAGGTGAAGTTAATGGCACGTTTCCTATTGTGTAAGAATGTAGATATGGAGTAATCCCTATCTTTTAAGAAATGGGTGTCCACTTTGGAGGTCTTATGAATTAGGAGATTGAAGTCAAAAATTTCATGTTAAAGATAAAAACAAATTTGACACTCTTATGTTTTCATTAGATTAAACCGAGAGAGGCCTGAACCATTACATAGTTGCTAAAGTGAAGAAACCCAAAGTCTCATGAAGAGTGAGAGCCCCAAACCAAAAGGCTAGCTACCAAAAAGAACAAAACCTAGTTGACACTCAAAACCAAACACCACAAAACCAGAAGACGAGACTAGACTAGACGAATAGAACAAAAAAAATAGTCACACCCCCACCGAAGACACGAACCGATGGCCTACCTAGTGGGGGGCTTCTCAATTTTCTAATCTTGGCTCATTGCTTTCACTTTGTTGGAGAAGGAGAGCCTTAGAGAAGGAGAGCCTCTTGTTTGAACCTTTACCTAAAGAAATATCAGGGGACTTTGATGTAGCTTTTACCCTTGACACTGATGACTCTAATCCAACAGCAAGGGAAGAATACAAGTGACGTTTCTTTTTAGCCTACCTCGTGTTGATTTCTTCCTGAATGACCTGTAGAGCCATAGAGCTCTTCCTTGACATTTCATCATTTTGTGTTATTATTTCCTCCATTTTCCTTTTTAGGGACACCTAGTTGTCCTATAGAACCTCAATTGCCTTCGTTGCCTCCTTTATATCCTCCTTCTAGTCCATCTTATCATAGAGCCCCTTCAATTCCTCTTCCATCCCTTCCCACTTCTCAAGATTCTTTGCTAAATCATTTGCCACCACCCAAACCCTTTGATCCTTATCATCCATTACCCAACTGGAAGCTCTAGAATCCACTTCAGTGAGGACCTCAAACCTGTTAATTTTCTTTTTTGCCACATTTAGTTGCCCTAAAAGCTAATGGATTATAGCTTCATGTTTGTTGTAGGCATTACAGAGCTCATTGACCTTATCAGTAAAGGCAGGGAACTCCCATTTCCTTGATGAGTTCGTAAGTGAGAGGGGAGGGGAACCAAATGAGGGGATAGAAGGGGTGGTAGAATTACCAACAAGGTTGTCCACAGTCCACTCAAACCCAGTAGATAACGAAAAAGCAGAGTCCTCAAAAACATTCTCCTTTGCCTTCGACTCTTCAACAATGCATTCAGCAATGAGAGGGGCCAGGGGTTTCTTGGATTTAGCCTACCTACAAGGGTTAACCTGGGTAGGGGTCCCTTTGGGTTAGGATTAGAGATGGAGTCTTTACTTCCTGGGTTATCCAACAACTCAGCATAAGGAGTGGGACTAGAGGAATTGCTAACTAACCCACAAGTGGGGGTCAAATTCAAGTGGAAATTATACATACGCATAATAAGCCCCTAATGCAGGGGAAGGACATTTTTAGTTTTAGCAACAACCAAAGAGTGGGAGATAGATGAAAATAGACAATAACGAAAATTCATCGTCACACCATACCTCAAATGATCGAGCATAGGTAATAGCTAACAATGGAACCATTTGAATCCCCCATCCAATGTGATGAACTTCATAAGGAGCAATGCGGCCTCTTTCCAAACCCCAGGAAAATCATCTCTTCTGAACCCACTTTGCAGACAAGCAACTTTATCACTCAGCTTCTAGAACCTAATAAATTTTGCCTTGTAGTTACCCTTAGGTTTCTTTGGGAAGGTTGTTCCTTCCACCACAAGACCAATAGCAACCGCAATAGTTTCCATAGACACCATGAACTTTACTCTACCCACTTGGACTTCGCCCTCATTCCAAGATTGAGCAAATTGCTCAGACAAAGAAGGGTTGAAGCGCTTCATTCCTTCAACGTATGTTGTCAGGCTGCCCTCCACCACCTTCTTCCAAAGAGCTTCATTTTGTTTGAAATTATCACATTTGTCTGGCTCAGTTTGAATAAGATCACCACCCATGGCTTCCACGGAGAAGCCAAAAACATGGACTGAAAAGGAGTTGCTAAAACTTGCTTTAGGATAATAACAGTTAAAGGTGGTTTTGAAAGAAGCATAGATTTCACTAGATTTAACAAAGTGTGTCCACATCAATAAATATTAAAGTACACATGGAATTTAAAAGACCCATCAAAATTTAATTTCAACCAATTGGTGTCCAGGGCATGAGAAACTTGTGTAATTTTAACAATCTCCTATGTTTAGAAGAGAGACTTGTGCAATTTTTATTCTTGAATAGAAAAAGTAAAGAAAGTAGTTTTTCACTTTTATCTTTTCTTGGGGGCTAAGTTAAGGATTGAAATGCTTTCCTTGAAGATTTATACCTAAAAAAGAGGATAGTTTTGTTTGAATATGCAAGCTGAAGTTAGAACTATTAATAATGTGCTTTATTCAACTTTTTTACTTTGTTGAAGATGGAGTTGCTTTCTTTGGCACCTAGCTTATATATTATTAAATATTTGTTGTATTTTTCATTGTAGAAGGATGATAGGGTGATAATTATAGAGCTATTATTAAGTTGTTAGATTTTCTCCAAAAAAGAGCAAGATGTAACTCTCCATGTCAAGGCCATGAGCTTGCAAGTGTATTGTAACTTATTTATTGCAAACCAATATATTGGTTTGATGCTTTGGAGTGTGGGGTCTTTTACCTAAAACGGTTCTCTCCACTTATATTGATGCTTCTTCTCTTCTCTCTAATTTTGCTTTCTTTCATTTTTTTTAAAGTATTAATTTACATGTTGTTTGTTATTCAAATTTACATAGAAATATGTGAGTTGAATTATCTTTCCTCAAAGGGCTAATACAATGGGAAACTAACTATGTTTACTTCCATTTAAAGGAATGGTAGTATGTTCTTGTATCGTGACATTAAACATTGAATTGAAAGAAACAAAGGATATTGGAGGCTCATACTGCTTCTTGGAGGTCTTTCTGGGATGCCCTTTTCCTCAATTGGTATTAGAGCTCAAATTCCATGGTTTGCAATTGCTTTATTTTTTGCTTTCATGTATTGCATGTGAAAGTTTAATGGTATTTAAGGTTTTGGGTATTTCTTCTATAAATATTTATTTGTCTAGCAAGCTTCAAAGAATCTATTGTGAAGGAATTTGACTAATTATTAATCCTTGTTTAAGTGGAAGTCGTAGACACCCTAAATTCAGGCTCTCCAATTTATTAACTCAAGTTCACCTTATTCCTCCTACTTAAATAATTAATTAAATTATAATAAATTAATTTGTATTCCCTCTTTCATAGTTAATTATGATTTTAACTATTCTTCTAAATTTTGATTAATTATAATTAACTAGAATACCTATATTTAAAAAAATCTAAATAAATTACGTCGAGAGATATCAAATTTTAAAATATTTAATATTCATAAATAATAATAAATCGCCAAATTTATTATGTTTATGAGTAACAAGGGAAAAAAATGTTTAAAAAATCAAGATGGGAGCTCTATATTTTCTTTGACGGAAAAATAAATTCTACTCTATGCAATTGTAACTATGAAAATTTTGCTAGGTATGTAAGCAACTATGTAAAACTGTGGAATTATAGACCAAGTGCTTCAGTTATGCCATTTTGGATAGAATAAATAAAGCATTTAAAAGCATATCCAATGCATTTACGATGCGTCCAGTATTCATTTAAGATATATGTAGTACTCATTTATGATATGCTCAGTATTCAAGTTGAAATGATCATTAAAAGGATTGAATAGGGTCATAAAATTTGATACGTCCTTGTCACTCCCCTCTATGCCTCTAAAACCACCATGAAAATTAGCTTGAATATAATTTTAAAAAGAAAAATTTCATGCATACATGCTTTCTTGGGCTCAAAAATCAAGAAGATAGTGAATCTTTGAATTGTTGAGAGATATCTTGTCAAAACATCTTTTCCATAGTCACCCTTATGGAACTTATACAATCCCAATAGAAACATATTGTGCTTGTCTTCCACCAAGGAATGCCTTGAGAGAAAAAAAATTGTGATAACAAAAACAATAATAAAATTCTTCCAATAAGTATGAAACATTTAATTTCAACATCATAAATTCTCAAAAATCTATCAAAAATAGCACTGCAGTGATCAAAATTCTCAATTTATGTTTTAAATTATTTAAGTGTTCCATTAAAGGGACCACAAATGTCATGTGAAATCCATACTTTTCTTTCTCTTGTGAGATTTGGAACTTTGAACCAAGCCATTTGTAACAAAATCACCTTTTGTGGCTCCATATTCATCAAACATATTCACTATAAGGTTTAGGATATTTGCCTCTGCAAAATCTACTCCCATCTTTGGGTGAATTTTTAGAGTCATTTTCGTTGTGATCTATCTTGTTTACCAGTAGACACTTCACCGGCACCGATAGGTATCTTCTCCGGTAGGAGGAACTCTATGGGTACCAGCATTGCAGGCCGACATGACTTCATCAGGTTACAAGTATTGGAGGCCGACATCATTTGGGAGATCTGACAATCGGCAATTGATTTTTATATTCATGTATATATGTAATTGAGCCAACATGTATATTCATTTTGTAATTATCTATGTAAGTCGACATAAGGCATGAAGGATTGTAAGGGTGTATAGGTCAGTTGCTTAGATCATTTTGTGATATGAGAGAAATGTGAGTGAGAGAGAGATAATTGTAATGCAAGGAATGTTGATTATGTAAGAGGTTATTCCAGTAAGGGTTTAGGGTATCAAAACCAGAACAGACAGAGCTTGAACTGGAACTCTATCAGGCATAGCAAATGTAGTTTATGAGTTCAATTTTATGTTTTCTTATTTAGAGTGACTGTAGTGAGTGAGACTCTTTTGTGATGAGCAGTGTGCTCTAGGATGTATTGTTAGATAGTTCAAATAACCGGAAGACAACTGAGAGGGGGGGGGGGGTGTGAATCAGTTGTCACCAAATTACCGAAACTTTAAGCACTTAAAACTTTAATACCGGAACCCAAAAGATCATTACCGGAATGCATAAAACAAATACCAAAATAGCAGATAAACCAATTAAGTATAAAAAATATGCAGAGAATAAATACCATCCACATGACACCAAGATTTATAGGTGGAAAACCCGGTAAAGGGAAAAACCATGGTGGGAAGCCTACCCACAGTCAAATAATACTTCTACAGTAAGTATGTGAATTACAATTGAGGGGCCTGCACTTGCAAGAAGGCCAACAGCCTAGAGCGCACTGCTCATCACAAAAGGAGTCTCACTAACTACATATAAATCCATACTACAATCTGGAGGAATTAATGAACTGCAAAGATAGCATCTCCTATGCTTGAGTGCAGTTCCGGTTAAGCTCAATACCGGAGGACTAAATCCTCTTACATAAACCCAACTCGATCACTAATGATCAACCAAATCCTCTACCTGAATGATTATTATATTATTCGCTCCTTACATTTCCATATCCCATTCGTATATGATCTACAATGAGATCTTACGTCATATATATACAAACCCTCAACCACAAACAATAAGGTTGGCCACCAGACAATAAAACAATTACATAATTACAAAACATGTCGGCTTGAGACCAAACAAATAATATCCAACCCATAAGACATCTTGAAAACACATCGAGAGGTCCAATCCATACGTTACATTAAGTCGGTCCATAACCTAGACAATATCGGGACCCAATATAGACCCACACACGCTAAAGCAATGATCCCAATCAACTAAATCTTGAACATTATCACCATTAGAATCCTGAATCTCCACTAGAAGCCACACCAATACCACTTATACATATCATCAAGGATCTTCAACAAAGCTATGTCAGTGAAACCCTCACCGAAACAACAAACCAACCTTGCCAGCAAGCGGGATAGCATCTGATCACCAGATCAAAACCAACTGACTGAACATGAGCATGAATAAGCCAATTCCATAACCCAAACATACTAGATCATGATGATCCAATCCAACCAGAGACCAAACAACCTATCGAGACTAGAAGGATACCGATAAAGCAACCAAAATAGCTAGTGTTGACATCAACGACAAAACATCAATGCAACACATAATTAATTCCTCCAAATGGCCAACAATCTCCCCCTTTGGCATTGATGGAAAAACTAGATGTGAAAAACATCCAAGTGCCAAGAAATGCCAAACAAGTTTCCCCCAATGGAAGACAGCCAACAATCTCCCACACAAAGATATAGAAATGAAGTTCTGAAACAAAGACCAAACTCCCCCTGTGAATGATATTTTTGTAAAGATCTATTTTTCACATATATCTCTCCCCCTTTGACATCAATGCCAAAAATCTGACAAAAATATCAAAGCAAAAACAAAAACCATTGAATCACAAGGCTAACTACTCCCCTTGAACAGTAGCATCTCCTCACATCAATCCAGAAAGAATGATATCTTTGATAATGCATACCGGACTGATGCCAAATAACATCAATCAGTTCTCTATCGGAGGGGCAAAAACCCCTAATCTATCTCTCGGGTACTCAAATGATTCTTTAGGCAAAGGTTTAGTGAAAATATCTGCAATCTGCTCTTTAGTGTTCACATAAACCAATCTGGCTTCATTTTCTTCCACCTTCTCCTTCAAAAAGTTATACTTGATAGATATTTCCTTTTTCTTAGAGTGAAATACAAGATTCTTTGATACGTCTATAGTAGTAGAGTTATCACAGTGAATAACTATCAGTCCAATGCAATGCACTTTGATATCCTTCAACATTTGCTTCATCCATAGAACTTGTGTACAGTTAGTAGTAGCAGCAACATACTCAGCTTCAACAGTAGATAAAGAAGTACATGATCTTGTTTCTTTCTGATCCATGAAACCAACTTCTTTCCAAGAAAGAAAGCTCCACCAGAAGTACTTTTTTGGTCATCAACATCACCTGCCCAATCTGTATCTGTATATGCACATAAAGTAAAGTCATCATCCTTAGGGTACCAAAAACCATATTCAAATGTACCTTACAAATATCTAAATATTCTTTTCACTGCACTCTCATGATTTTCTCTAAGATCACTTTGATATCTTGATGCAATACAAACAACATTCATTATGTCAGGCCTAGTCTGAGTCAAATATAGAAAATCTCCAATCATAGATTTGTATCTTGTAGGATTTACCGGTGCAGATTCATCTTTCCTTGACAATTTCTCACTTGTAACTATAGGAGTACTTACCGGTTTAGAGTCTACCATACCAAATTTCTTCAACAATTCCCAAGCATACTTAGTTTGATAGATGAAAATACCTTTGTCGATCTGAGTAATCTGCAAACCTAAGAAAAAATTCATTTCCCCAATCATAGACATTTCAAATTCATTCTCCATATTTTTAGAAAATTCCATGCACAACTTGTCTTCACCTCCAAAAATAATGTCATCAACAAAAACTTCAATAATCAGTATACCATCATCAGTGACTTTATAATATAGATTATTGTCAACATTACCCTTAGTGAAACCAAGCTTCAAAAGATATTTATCTAGCCTTGCATACCAAGCTCTAGGTGCCTGTTTCAATCCATATAAAGATTTCCTTAACCTGCAAAACATGTTTTTATCATCTGAAAGTGAAAAACCATCAGGGTCCTTAATATAAACTTCCTCATCAAGATCCCCATTCAGAAAGGCACACTTAACATCCATCTAATAAACCGTGTATTTCTTATGTGCAGCATAGGCAAGAAATAATCTTACAGCTTCAATCCTAGCTACAGGTGCAAAAGTTTCACCATAATCAATTCCTTCCTTCTGACAATATCCTTTACAGACCAATCTAGCTTTATTCCTTACAACTTGTCCATCTTCATTCAATTTATTCCTAAAAACCCATTTAGTTCCAATAACATTCTTATTTTTAGGTCAGGGAACCAAAGTCCATGTGTTATTCTTCTCAATCTGATCTAATTCTTCTTCCATAGATTTCATCCAACATTCATATTTACATGCTTCAATTACCGATACTAGTTCAACTTGAGAAATTAAACATACCTCATTAGATGCCAATATCCTTCTTATCATCACTCCATTGTTCTTATCCCCAATGATCTGATCTTCTAAATGATTCATCCTTACATACCTAGGAGTCTTCTGACTCTCTGTTCCTCTTCCCGGTTCTTCAATTACTATTGAAGTTTATGATACTGTCAGAGTAACTGGTTCAACATTTTGTTCCGGTAAAGGTGTTACCAGTTCAGTTATGATCATTTCCACTGTCAGTTCTTGCTCATAAACTTTGATTTGACTTCTATTCAGCTCATCCACCTTGACATTATCACTCTCCACAATTCTTTGCAATCTCTTGTTATAACATATATATGCTTTTCTTTCATTAGAATAACCAAGAAATATTCCTTCACCACATCTAGGATCCAATTTGCCAGTGATATCATCTCTCCTGATATAACATTTACTACCAAAGATTCTAAAATACTTAATTGTAGGTGTATTGCCAAACCATAATTCATAAGGTGTCTTCCAGTTTCTCCTTTGATATGTACTCTGTTGAATCTATGTGCTCACTGCTTCTCTCCAATAGATATGAGCTAAATTAGCTTCCATCATCATTGTTCTAGTAGCTTCCAAGATTATTTCGTTCTTCCTTTCCACAACTCCATTCTATTGAGGTGTCCGGGGAGCAAAAAAAAATTCTCCTTATACCATGCTTCTCACAAAATTTATTAAACTCACTGGATGTGAATTCTCCACCATTATCTGACCTTAAGCATTTAATCTTCAATCATGTCTCAGTCTCCACTTTAGCTTTAAAGATTTGAAACTTTTCAAAAGCCTTAGACTTCTCCCTTAAAAAAGTAGCCCACATCATTCTAGAATAATCATCAATGATTAGCATAAAATATCTATCACCTTGAAAACTTTTAACTCTAGCAGGGCCATACAAATCAATATGAATAAGATCAAGAACATCGTTAGATTTGTCTTGTATACTCTTAAAAGAGGTTCTGACCTATTTTCCCATTTGACATTCTTTACATATCGGATTATAGGGCTTCACAATCTTAGGTATATCTCTAACTACCTTAGTTGAACTAATCTTTACAATGCAATCAAAATTTACATGACATATCCTTTTATGCCATAGCCAACTCTCATCAATTTGTGCAATCAAACATGTCTTCTCACCGAAATTCAAATAAAATATATTACCTTTTGTCTGTGTACCGGTTGCAATCTCCAAACCAAATCTATTAATGATTTTGCATTTTCCATCCTTGAACTGTAATTGAAATCCCTTATCCACTAATTGTCCTACACCCAAACGATTATGCTTTAAACCTTCAACATAATAAACATTGTCAGTATTGTGCTTACCATCCAATGATATAGTTGTTTTTCCCTTGAACATTCATGCTTTGTCATCTCCAAATCTAACCAGACCACCATCAAATTCTTGCAAAGATAGAAACTTCCTTTTATCTCCAGTCATATGATGTGAACATCCACTATCAATTACCCATTCATCCTTATCTTCAATTTTAGCAACAAGTGCCATCTCTTCAAGTACATTCTCTTCCAGTGCCAAAACATCTTCCTTGATAGCTGGGAACACCCATTCCTTTCCATTGTCAGAACCACTAGCAGAGTCTTGTGTCAGTTCATCATCAAAATTAGTCACACCTTCCTCATCTGCTATGTAGCATGATTTGTCTTTGTTTTTCCTGTACTTATACTTGTTCTGATAACTAGGGTTAGGCTTAAAAGATCTTCTAGCTCTTTCTTCAAATCTTGAATTCCTTTCAGGACATCTAGATTTAAAATGACCAATCTTATTACATGCAAAACATCTAAAAGGTTATTTTCCTTCATACTTACTTCCTACCGGTCCTTTAGGTACTCTTCTAGCAAATAAGGCTTCAAGTTGCTCAAATTCTTCATCTTCTCTCTTTATATCATCTGATTCCTTTGCATACAAAGCTTTCCAATCTTGCTTGCCAGTTGATGATGTAGATGCATGAAAAGCAAGTTCAGACTTCATAGCTCCAGAAGGTCCAAATTCTTCAAGCTCAAAAGCAAATAAGTTCCTAGCCAAGGTATCTCTATTGAGAGAAGTATTAGACATTGTTCTTAATTCATTAATTTTAGTAGCCTTCATCTTATAAGCCGGTGGTAAAGCTCTCATAACTCTAGAAACTATTTCATCTTCACTCAGAGTTCCACCACAACATTGAATTCCCACAACAATCTCATTTACCCTTTCCATGAATGCAGTAATCCTTTCATCTTCTTTCATCTTCAATTTTTCATATCTCACCCGGTAACCATCAAGTTTAGCAATCTTCACAATAGGGTCACCTTCATTAAGAGTCTCCAACTTGTCCCATATAGCCTTTGCAGATGATTTGTCAGTTAATCCCATTATTTGTTGATCAGAAAGTTCACACAAGAGGGCTTCTCTTGCTCCACAATCATTCTCAATCTCCTTATCCAAGTTTGTTGGAGGAGGGTTTCCAGATGTCAGATTATGAGGTGTAACATCATTCTCTATGATCTCCCAAATTTCCTTACCAAGACATCTTAGATGAGTCTCCATCTGAATCTTCCATACTCTGTAATTCGTTCCATCAAGCCTAGGAATATCTCTCTAAAAGATAGAAGCAGATGAACCAGATGAACTTGAACTGTTAATCGCCATAGGATCTTCCTTAAGCAGTTAAGCTTCTGCAGAGAGGACTAGAGCTCTAATACCAATTTTTAGATAGTTCAAATAATAGGAAGACAACTGAGAGGGGGGGTGAATCAGTTGTCACCAGATTACCGGAACTTTTAGCAATTAAAAATTTAATACCGGAACCCAAAAGATCAATACCAGAATGCATAAACCAAATACCAAAATAGAAGGTAAACCAATTAAGTATAAACAATAATCAAAGAATAAATAACATCCACATGACACCAAGATTTATACATGGAAAACCCGGTAAAGGGAAAAACCATGATGGGAAGCCTACCCACAGTCAGATAATACTTTTGTAGTAAGTATGTGAATTACAATTGAGGGGTCTGCACTTTCAGGAAGGCCAACAGCCTAGAGTGCACTACTCATCATAAAAGGAGTCTCACTGACTACGTAGAAATCTAGACTGCAATCTGGAGGAATGAATGAACTGCAAAGATAGCATCTCCTATGCCTGAGTATAGTTTCGGTTAAGCTCAATACCGGAGGACTAAATCCTCTTACATAAACCCAACTCGATCATCAATGATCGACCAAATCCTCTGCCTAAATGATTATTACATTATTCGCTCCTTGCATATCCATATCCCATTCGTATATGATCTACAATGAGATCTTACATCGTATATATACAAACCCTCAACCACAAACAATAAGGTTGGCCACTGGAGACAATAAAACAATTACATAATTACAAAACATGTCGGCCCAAGACCAAACAAATAATATCCAACCCATAAGACATCCTAGAAACACGTTGAGAGGTCCAATCCACACGTTACATTAAGTCGGTCCATAACCTAGACAATACCGGGACCCAATATAAGTCCACACATGCTAAAGAAATTATCCCAATCAACTAAGTCTCGAACATGATCACCATCAGCATCTTGAATCTCCACTAGAAGCCGCACCAACACCACTTATGCATATCATCAAGGATCTTCAACAAAGCTCTATCGGTGAAACCCTCACCGGAACAACAAACCAAGCTTGCCAGCAAGTAGGATAGCATCTGATCACCAGATCAAAACCAACTGACTGAACATGAGCATGAATAAGCCAATTCCATAACCCAAACATACCAGAGCATACTGGATCATGATGATCCAATCCAACCAGAAACCAAACAACCTACTGGGACCAGAAGGATATCGATAAAGCAACCAAAACAGTTGGTGTTGACATCAATGACAAAACATCAATGGAACACATAATCAATTCCTCCAAATGGCCAACAATTTTCATTGTGATCTATCTTGTCTCTATTTAAAATAAATCTAAATTGAAGTCTAACATTAATACTAAACCAAAACAAACCCATACCTTTAACTAAATTAAACCTTAGCCCTAACACCACAAAAATTTGAACCCAAACAATAAAATAAAAAGAACCCTAACCCTAAACTAAATTACACATTAAACCATATTAAACCCTTGTTGGAATCAAGGAACATTGAGAGGGCAGGGTGAATCAGTGTTCTGCACTCTTTAACCTTATAAATATGATACTTCAACCATCTAATGCAAATCAACAAAAGAAAGCTAACACATAAGATAAGCATCCACAACACCAGATTTATACGTCGAAAACCTGGTTAAGGGAAAAACCACAATGGGATTCAAACCCACAATATTAATATACTATGTTAGAAGTGGGTAAATGCAAAAAGTTGTGTCCACTTTTTGGCCAAAAAGTGGAAGTTTTTTCCCTTTTTTTTCGATTTCATGCCGTTTGACCGAAATATTTGAGACACTTAAAGGATGATTCTTGAAAAAATTCAGTAATAGAAAATGTAGTGCTCGAAGTCTAATTTCCAAATATGTAATTTTTTTCAATACCTAGATCTTAAAAAGGAAGTTTGAATAGGCATTAGTAAAACCTATAGTTTAAAAGTCACTTTTTAGGACCATACCATGCCTGTGTACGGCAAGCATAATTTGACCTAAATGAAACTATTTTTCTTTATCCTTTTGGGAAAAGATCTATAACTCACTCATCTTTGATGAGGATATTTTTTTGTAATTTTTTTCCATATATTTTTTTTTTGTTATTTTTTAATTGGGCATAATCACTATTTTGAAAAATCCGCGTGTACGGCAAGCATAATTTGACCTAAAATTAAAAAAATTTAATATTTTTATTTAAACTGTATAGATTTGTCTGTAATTTGATGCCATATAATTTTTTTTTCAAAAAACTTAAAGACAAAAAAGTTATTAAAATTTTAAAAAACCATGTTATTTCAAGTTTATGGATCTCTTTCATTAGAAATTATTTTAAAATTAAAAATATTGATCCATTCTCTTAAAAAATTATATATTTGGAATCTAGACAGTGTGTACTATAATGGGTTTTTGTTGTTTAAAAAAATTCTGAAAATTAGGTGTTCGGATATATTTTTGAAGTCATTTTTTGTATGAAGCTTGATTTAGGCTTGAAGTTGCAGGTCAAACCAGTTCCAAGCCTCAGGTTCGGCTTTCCGAACCATTTACCAAGCCTATTTCCGAATCTAAAAGTGGGCCCCAAAAAAATCTTTTTACAAACAGGATCTCGTGTTGAGAACGGGATCCCATTCTTTATTGCAAATTATTTATAAAAAAAAAGCAAACGGGATCCCGTTTGCTTTTACCATAATTTTTTTTTTTTTGAATTATATAAATATATGATCATTTAACATAATAAAACATGTCGATTCAAATGTGCAAGTTTTTAAATGATATATTATGATCTAGTTGTCCTTTGGATGCTTTTTGGTTGCAATTTTAGATCCATTTTTTGAAGGTGGCATTTATTGCATAAGTTTTTAGTCATGGGGTCTAAACAACGTCAGAAGAAGAAACAAAGGAGGAAATTGACCGTCGAGGAAATTCAAGAAGAACGAGAGGAGGCCAAACATCAAAGGGATAGAAGAATGACGATTCGACAAATGAATAATCCTGATGCTTCTGGATCCACAACAATGAAAGAGACAAACATTCAAGATGATGCCTTGGGGGATCAGATGGACGTAGATGATGCAATTATGGATGATAATGATACGAATGAAATAATTATGAAGAATATTCCAAGTACAACATCCTCAAATCTAGGTACATCTTCAAATTATCCAGGTGCATCTTCAAATCCTTCTCTGCAAGACATGGATAATGTGATTATAGGTGATCTTCATATTGCTGATTTAGTAGAAGCTGGATATACCAATGTTGAGATTGATAGAATTGTCCATGAAAATGAAAACCTTCATGTTGGTAGAGATGAAATTCTTTTGAATGTTGAAACTGAAAAACCTTTTGAACATGGTGAAAATGAAAATCCTCCAATTGTTGAAGATCAGGGAAACTTTTTTATAAAAATTGAAAAAAATGTTTTGGATAATCTTCCTGGTAAGATTTCTTGGAGACAGATAAGAACATATGCCAATAGAATATACAAAGAATTTTTTTATCGAAAAAAACTTGCAATTCAATGTCAACATATGATGCAATTGATGAGAATGTGGAAAATGAGAAAAGTGATGAAAAAAATAGGCATCTATGTGAAAGCATCAAAAAAAGATGAATCTGTTAAGCATGTTATGTCTACTGTTGCAAGTGCCATTGAATCTATTGGTACAACGAGTCGATCTAAAGATAAGAATGTGGCACGATGAGCTATAACAACTACCATAGTGAATAAAGCAACCTTGAATAAAAGGATGGTAAGCAACATTAGTGGAATTTTAAAGATGCATCCTAAAACATTGGTTAAAGCAGCTAAAAGAAGAGAAAGTATTGAAAGTGATCCAATCAACCAAAGTTGGAGTTTTAGTGATAGACTTTGCAGGTCAGATATGAAATTGAATATTGAAGTGAAATCTTTGGTTGAAAATTTTTGGCATGATAATACAAGGGTATCATCTAATGCTAGAGATGTTCTAAAGTTGAGAGTGGGGTGTAAAATTTGTGACCCTCATCCAAAACACCTATTAGACACAACTCAAACTGAATTTTATAGAAAATTTTTGGATGAAGTTTTGTTACCTAGAAATATCACTATAAGTCAAAGATCATTTGAAAAATGCAAGCCCTGGTATGTGAAAATTAACAAGCAAAGAGTCTCTTGTTGTTGTAAAATGCACGTGCAATTTCATTACTATTATGATGTTTTTCGATACATACGTTGTGTTTTGCATAGTAACATGCTTATCCAGGAATGTGGTGTTGATATGCCACCTGAATCAATCAAAGAATTTGTAGCAAGTTTATTTTGTCAAAGAACCGATGGACAATTATTTTATTTACATTCATGTATTTCTGGACAATGTTCTAGTTGTGGCAATTTTTCATCACTAGTAGAATGTATGCATGAGAGTAGTGAAACTAATTTTGAACAACAACTAGTGGATGTTAGAAGATTTAAGAATGTTGAGTATCCCTTAAAGGATGGAAAAATAGGAAAGCGTGTTGATTTAATCACAGAGAAGGTTAGTGTGCATGCATTCATGTCAGAATTTAAAAGTAAGATTGTACCAAAATATGTGACACACTCTCAACATGATAGATGGCTTGATTCTCAATTTCACACATGTAGAAATACATTTCCAATTGGAAGTATACTATCAGTGGTGGACTTTGCAGAAAACTATACTCTTAAGCCACAAGAGGAAATTCAATCTCAATATTACAATTCCACTCAAGTTGTTATTTTTGTTCATATTGTTTATAGACACGCAGATGATAGCACAAAGGATGATATAAAAATCCTAAGGGAGTATCATTTCTATGTGAGTGATAATAGGATGCACTCGTTAGAGTTTGTTCAATATTATTTCAGCATATTCTATATAAATATAAGAGAAATAGGAATCCAGATGACAGAACATCTTATATGGTCAGATAATTGTACTCGACAATTCAAGAATGCTCGAATGTTTTATTGGTTAAGCAGGGCTCACAAGGAATACAATATCCAACATATATGGAGTTTTTTTGAAGCTGGACATGGCAAAGGAGAACATGATGGAGCTGGTGCATGTGTTAAAAGAATTCTTGCTAGAGAGCAATTAAAATTTGAAGATAATGTAAAATTTAAAGATGCATGTGCAATTGTAGATTGGTGCAACACAACCTTATCTACTGGATCAAGTGTGAACTCTACAATTCAACGATTCTTTTGGTTAGTTGAAGATGAAAACATTGTGCCGAAACTTGATGGTGAGACAATTACCAGATCAACGAAATGGCATTCATTTAAGAGTTCAAATGCAAGCACATGGACTATATGGATAAGGGAACTTGCATGTTTTTGTCAGTTTTGTATTTCAGGTGATTCTGATGTATGTGAGAATATTGAATGGGTTGAAGATTGGAATCAAAAATCGTTGACTCCTACTCAAACACAAGATCAGATTAACACAATTGAAGATAATGATGAACTATTTGCATCAGATAATTATGATTGTGTTTCAGACCTTGTACAGAAAGGTAATCATTTTTTATTATTTTGTTGGCCATTTAATAAAATTAGTTTCAAACTTTTTTATATTTGGTGTAAATTAAAAATGGCATTTTTTTAATTCTAAATTGTGATAATTTATTAATTTTTTGTTTGTCGAGGACATGTGTATGCTGTTGTTGCACCCGAGGACAATGAAGAGGAAACAGAATATTGGTTGGCTCGATGTGTTGAGACTAAACACAAACTAGTTAATCCTCAAGAAGATGACGATGGTTTTCATTATCCGACAGGTTCAGTGGTAGTTGTTGGAACTTGGCTAAGGAAATATTTGACAAGGAAGAATGGTTTGCCTTCTTTTGAAGATTATGAAACACATAAGAAGATAATACACTACTCGCATTTGGTTGTTGCAACAAATATACAACTAGTGAGATATCGTGGCAGACCTAGTAATAAAAAGTTGTGGACAATTTCTATGGAAGATCACGAGACAATTATAGATGCTTTGGAAAAAAGAGAGGATGCAGATGGTACAATGGAATATGTATTTAAATAAAGAGGTATGTATACATGTTAAATGTATGTATGTATATATTGTGTACATGTATAATTTCTTTTTATTACATACCATTTGATCATATAGATGGTTTAAATATTATTGTTTGATATATATAGGTCCATCCCCTTATTGAGAGCTCTTACGCAATTGTGTTACATGTAATGGAATAAGTATTTAATATATAGAGGTACGTATACTTGTTTTAAAATTATGTATGTCTTTTGAAATGATTATACTTGCTTTAAAATTATACTTCAAATGATCCTCTTTTAAGGCACATGTCCTATTTCTAGTTTGATCCCCTTAAGCCACATGTCCCAATTGTACACCCATGCCTTTAAGCCGAGTCATGTCCTAATCAATTAATCTCCCCTTAAGCCATGTCCTATAATTGAGTTCAAATGATCCTCTTTTAAGGCACATGTCTTATTTCTAGTTTTATCCCCTTAAGCCACATGTCCCAATCGTACACCCATCCCCTTAAGCCGAGTCAAGTCCTAATCAATTAATCTCCCCTTAAGCCATGTCCTATAATTTAATTCAAATGATCCTCTTTTAAGGCACATGTCCTATATCTAGTTTGATCCCCTTAAGCCACATGTCCCAATTGTACACCCATGCCCTTAAGCCGAGTCAAGTCCTAATCAATTAATCTCCCCTTGATTCATGTCCTATAATTTAGTTCAAATGATCCTCTTTTAAGGCACATGTCCTATTTCTAGTTTGATCTCCTTAAGCCACATGTCCCAAATTGTACACCCATCCCCTTAAGCCGAGTCATGTCCTAATCAATTAATCTCCCCTTAATCCATGTCCTATAATTTAGTTCAAATGATCCTCTTTTAAGGCACATGTCCTATTTCTAGTTTGATCCCCTTAAGCCACATGTCCCAAATTGCACACCCATCCCCTTAAGCCAAGTCATGTCCTGATCAATTAATCTCCCCTTAAGCCATGTCCTATAATTTAGTTCAAATGATCCTCTTTTAAGGCACATGTCCTATTTCTAGTTTGATCCCCTTAAGCCACATGTCCCAATTGTACACCCATGCCCTTAAGACGAGTCATGTCCTAATCAATTAATCTCCCCTTAAGCCATGTCCTTTAACTTAGTTCAAATGATCCTCTTTTAATGCACATGTCCTATTTCTAGTTTGATCCCCTTAAGCCACCCGTCCCCTTAAGCCGAGTCATGTCCTATTTTGGTATTTTAAATTAAATTTGACTTACTTAATATACATGCATTTAACAAATTATTTCTAATTAAGTTTTGATTAAATTTTTTTTGTGTGCATGTAGGTACATCTTGTTACCAGGCTTTTAATTGTGGAGATCTAATTTAAAATCTCTAGATTGCTTTTGAAATTGTGGCGATCTAATTTATCTAGATCGCTTTTGAACCTGCTTTAAATGTCTTAGATTAAATCAAACTTATATAATACTTTAGATTTTAGAATATTGAGTTAGACTTTAATAAATATTTAGATTTAAGACGTGTGGATCTTGAAAATTTTTAATTTGAGATACATGGATGAAGCTAAATTATTATATATTCAAGAGATGCACCTGGATTAAATTTTTTTATATTTAAGCTTTTAGTATGTATATATGTGTGCATGTACATGGTAATTTTAGAAATTATCAATTGCTTTGAATTAAATTTTTAATGTATACAACATTTGTGTGTGTAAACATGTGTTATTTGGAAAAATATCAAAATTACAAGTGTTTTATTTTTAATACATGATATATATGTACATGTGTACAAGTGTGCTATTTTTATAAATATCAATTCCTCATGTGTGTGTATGTGTTCAATTTCACTTGCTATTTTGAGATGTGGATGAAGCTCTAAATTATTATTTTTAATCTATGTGTTCAAAATTGCACTTGCTTCATTTATTTTTAATCTATTTATTTGGTTTTAGTATCATGTAAGTACACATACACATACATATATAGATTTAGATTAAAAATAAATGAAATTTACATATAGCTCGAGATGATTATAAATAAATAAATATATGTATAAATATAATGTCCATGAAACACATGTATGTATGTGTATATCTACATATATATACATATATATGTATCTATATATACATATATATATATATATACATATATATATATACATATATATATATGTATATATATACATAAATATATATATATACATATATATATATGTATATATATATATATATGTATATATATACATATATATATCTATATATATATACATATATCTATATATATATATATATATACATATATACATATATATATATATACATATGTACATATATATGTATATACATATATACATATATATGTATATATATGTATGTACATATATATGTATATATATGTA
This sequence comes from Cryptomeria japonica, assembly GCF_030272615.1. Classification (NCBI taxonomy): domain Eukaryota; kingdom Viridiplantae; phylum Streptophyta; class Pinopsida; order Cupressales; family Cupressaceae; genus Cryptomeria; species Cryptomeria japonica. Next base: position 429,539,534 of record NC_081412.1, on the reverse strand, counting down.
TGTACATATATATGTATATATATGTATACATATATACATATATATGTATACATATATACATATATATGTATATATATCTATATATATATAGATATATATACATATATATGTATACATATATATACATATATATGTACATACATATATATACATGTATATGTATACATATGTATACATGTATATGTATACATATGTATACATGTATACATATATACATATATATATATATATATGTATATATGTATATATATATGTATATATGTATATATATGTATATATATATATATGTATGTATATATATATATATGTATGTATATATATATATATATGTATGTATATATATATATGTATATATGTATATATATATATATGTATATATCTATATATATATATATATATCACATGTACAAGCACTGCATATATGTATATCAAGTCTAGATGTGTGATGATCAACAAGTCCACATGTGGTCAACATGAAATATAATCAAAGTGTATGTGCAAAATAAACAAGTCCATGTGTACGCGCAAAATAAACAAGTCCCAGTCTGTACACATGTATGTATCAAGTCCATGCTCAAAATGAAATATATAATCTAAGTGCGCAAAATAAACAAGTCCCATGGGATGGAATGATCAAATGTCAGTAAATTGCATGAAACATGTAACAAATCTAGCCCCTAAAATGAAGACGGATGTAAGCCCTAAATATGATCTAGATTCCTCTTTAAGCCACACGGACGAAGAGGAGAAGATCCCCTCTGCAAGACAAAAATGTTCAAGTTTGTGAGAGTTCTACGTAGTTCATGTTCATATATATATATATAAACAATTTAAAATTTTCAATTATAAGTTCAGTAGCACATACATGTACATGAGTAGGCTCATCTCCTCTAGACTCTACTGAGGGCTCTGCATCTCTAAGTGCTATAGGGGCAGTCGATGGCACTGGTATCTCATGCTATATATAGTACGTGAACACACACACACACACACACACACACACACATATAGATCAAGATCAATTGATGATTTAAAATAGAAATATAGACCTAATTTATATTTAAAATGTTTATTTTGAACTAGAGATAATTTAATGTTCATACGCATACATACCTGACTCAGATCATCTCCTCTAGGTATTACAATATCTGGGGCGACATGAAAAAAAATTGAGCCACTATCAACAAGATCCTACAAGGTATTTAAAAAAGAGTTGCACGTGTCAATTATATGTATCAATTAATTTAATTTTTAAATAAAATATGATTCTGAAACTTGTATCAATTTTTTTTAATTTAAATCAACATTAAATACCTGAAATGATGATGATGTATGTAGAAAACTATCAAGTGGATCAGGATGATCATATGGCCCATCTAGATGTAAACTCATCCTGATGGTCGTGTCCACCTATACAACAAAATTAATTAAATCTAGATATTAAATCAAATGTACATGATGTTTATTTATTTATTTAAAATATTGAATGTAAGTTTGATGAACAAAATTAATTAAATTTCTAAATATATATATAAATTAAGATAGAGTGTCAACATACCGAATCTCTCTGCTCATCCGCAACAACCGATGCTGGAGGAGCTGCACTCACCACAGTGGCAAATGGGTAATCCAACGTGGAAGTCGGTGTCGTAGTGGCCCCAAACATGGGCTGGAGACATGCAAATGTGTAAATAGTGAAGACATATAGATAGAGAGATCTATATAAATTATGTAAATTTAAATATATATATATATATATATAACTGCAAACTGTACATGTATGTACTGGATCCCCCTATACCTATTTACCACGTAAATCATGATCTATGGGATGATCATCAGCACAAACAAAATCAACATATGAACCAATATTATCATGATCAGTGGATGCTCCTCGTGCAGCTGAAGAGGATGGACCATGATGTGAACTCGAAGCAAGGTGTGGACCATCACAAGGCCCATAGCATAGTCGATGGCAACTCGTACAAAAATGAGGTGTCGATGTGCGTGGAATGGTTGTACTCATGTCAACATCATCCTCACAAGTATCAATGTCGCCACGGTCCAACAAATCAGCTATCTGTTGACTAAGGCTACCAGTGAGTGTGGTCAATGAGTCCAATGTGGAGATAACAGAATGTTGATGAACAGTCATAGGTATAACAGGCATAGGAGCCACAATGACCTAGTGATGGGCAGGTCTATTAGGGTCAATACGTGCCCCCAACCTATCCTGTGGCATGCCACCACCAACACCCTGGAATGCTCTTATATCAAAATAATTGGGCTTTAAACCCAAAACAAACTCTGCATATAATTTTCTCAAGAAGTATAAAGGGCACTCTAAGTTGGCATGTGGTGGAGTATCAAATACCATCTGCCATCGATCCCAAAAATTATCGGCCATGCCTTGGTGTGTACACCACCCCATGAATATGTAGGATTTGTTTGGTGGAATGGGTTCACCTATGACGGGGTTTGAAAAATATGGAACAAGGTGAGATTTGTCTATTCTTAGGTTCAAAATATCCTTATAGGAGAGGCCATCAGAATAAAACCGATGTCTCTCCTCTCTCCATGCTCGATGTGAATCAAGCTCTACATCTATAGACTTAATTGCATCAATAACGTTTTGCATCTTTGATGCAAAACGGTGCATGTGTGGGGATATATGTGGAGCTCTAAGGATCTCATTAACTTTCCCTTGTATGAAAATAACATTCTCATCAATAATGGCTCGAAATCGACCCTCGGCAGAATCAAGAGGTGGAGGATGATGATCGGGTGGGGCTGGGGGTGGAGGTGGTGCACCATGGGCAGGGTCATCTGGGGGGGTTGCTCAGGCCCCATTTCATTAAGAAAATCTTCTATATCAAACAAATCCATGTGATGATGTGTATGTAATCTGAGCTCTGCATATATATATATATATATATATATATATATATATATACACACACACATGTACACATTCAATACATTTAATTAAAAATCAAATAAGAATTTAAATTCTAACTTTTGAAACTAAAACATGAATTTAAATTACAAATAATTTTAAAACATGTACAATCTACATATATATACATTGTAAACATATATATACATATGCAAACTTTACAAACAGATAAATGATAAAAAATTACATGTGTACATATGAAATCAAGAACATGCACGATTTTACATATAATATATATGATCATGTACATAAGAATTTAAAATTTAACATCTACATGAAAAGGTTAATAATTAATCATCAAGTGACACACATGACTTAAGGGGATTGGCCTACAGTTAGGACACGTGGCTTAAGGGGATCAAACTAGAAATAGGATAATTTTGGCTTAAGGGGATAGGCCTAAATAGGTCGTAATTAAATTTTGTAATTAATCATTTAAGACACGCGACTTAAATGGATTGTCCTAACTAGGACAATTGGCTTAAGGGGGTAGGCCTAATTAGGATGTATGTTAATAGATTGGCTTGAGGGGATTGGCTTAAGGGGATAGATTGAATGTATGTTAATAGGGGAATTGTCATAATAGTATGTTAAGAATAGTAATTTAATGTAAATATAGTTGATTTAATGTACTTAGAATAGGAATTTCAAATTTAGCAACTACAAATTATAGGATGTATGTGGCTTAAGGGGAGGAGCCTAAATTATAGGATGTATGTGCATTTCCTAATTACATGTGTCTTAAGGGGACATGGTCAAAATTAAATTACATTTGATCATAATTAAGTTTAATAAATTGAATATATAGTTAATAGGACCTATTTCATGCTATTTAATATATATGGCATTTAATAATATATATAGTTAATAGGTCCTAGTATGTTAAAAGGGGAATTTTCGTAATAGTATGTTTAGGGCCCGTATGGTTGTAAATATAGTTAATTTAATGTACTTAGAATAGGAATTTCAAATTTAGCATCTACAAATTATAGGATGTATGTGGCTTAAGGGGAGGAGCCTAAATTATAGGATGTACGTGCATTTCCTAATTACATGTGTCTTAAGGGGACGTGGTCGAAATTAAATTACATTTGATCATAATTAAGTTTAATAAATTGAATATATAGTTAATAAGACCTATTTCAGGCTATTTAATATATATGGCATTTAATAATATATATAGTTAATAGGTCCTAGTATGTTAAAAGGGGAATTGTTGTAATAGTATGTTTAGAGGCCCGTATGGTTGTAAATATAGTTAATTTAATGTACTTAGAATAGGAATTTCAAATTTAGCAACTACAAAATATAGGATGTATGTGGCTTAAGGGGATGAGCCTAAATTATAGGATGTACATGCATTTCCTAATTACATGTGTCTTAAGGGGACATGGTTGAAATTAAATTACATTTGATCATAATTAAGTTTAATAAATTGAATATATAGTTAATAGGACCTATTTCATGCTATTTAATATATATGGCATTTAATAATATATATAGTTAATAGGTCCTAGTATGTCAAAAGGGGAAGTGTCGTAATAGTATGTTAAGAGGCCCGTATGGTTGTAAATATAGTTAATTTAATGTACTTAGAATAGGAATTTCAAATTTAGCAACTACAAATTATAGGATGTATGTGGCTTAAGGGGACGAGCATAAATTCTAGGATGTACGTGCATTTCCTAATTACATGTGTCTTAAGGGGACATGGTCGAAATTAAATTACATTTGATCATAATTAAGTTTAATAAATTGAATATATAGTTAATAGGACCTATTTCATCCTATTTAATATATATGGCATTTAATAATATATATAGTTAATAGGTCCTAGTATGTTAAAAGGGGAATTGTCGTAATAGTATGTTAAGAGGCCCGTATGGTTGTAAATAGTTGATTTAATGTACTTGTGCGACCCCATGGGATCGTGCATAGTGTCCTAAGGGGTCATGTATGTGGTCCTAAGGGGTCACACATGTACATTAGAATGTGCATGCATGACCCCTTAAGACCACATACATGACCCCTTTGGACACTATGGCTGATCCTATGGGGTCATATGTGGTCGTAAGGGGTTGGACGTGATGTGATCCTATGTGGTCATAGGGGGTATGTTGTATACAATTTAAAGATGTTTTAAATAGTTTCATTTTTGTTGTAATTTTTTGGTTTTGGTTTTGGTTTTGGTTTTTGTTTTGATCTTGTAAACTAAATGTTTTGGTTTTGATTTTTTTTTGGGGTTTTCATTTCGTTTTAAAAAAATCCTAATCTAATCAATTCATAAAAAAAAAATCAAACTAAATTTAACTAATTTTTAAAATAAAAACATACTTTTCTAATTAAAATAAAATTATTGAACTAAAACACATTTTTTTCTAACAAAAAAAATAAATTTAAAACTAAAAAATTATTAAGAAAAAAAATAATTTTTAAACTAAAAATCTAATTTTTCAACTAAAAAATTAATCTAAACATGATTATTGAATAAAAATGGGTATTGGGCATACCTGGAAGACTAGAAGGCGAGTTGTTGGCAATTCCTGTGAGGCCTCCACACCTTGAATCGGGATCCTGTATGATAAAAATGAACCACATTACGTTAAAAAAAAAAATTTATATATTCCAAATGGGATCCCGTGTTGAAATGAAACAAGATCCCATTTCATTTCAACACGGGATCCCATTTCGTTTTCAAAATGGGATCCCGTTTGGAGCTCTAGGCTCGAGATCCCGGGGCCCACGAGATCCCATTTGATTTTAGGCTCGGGATGTCGAGAGCCAATGGGATCCCGATTCGTCTCCTATTATTTCCCCCCGATTTTGAATTTTTAACTAAGTCCAAAACTTCCACATTAAGTGGACACAACTTCTTGCACTTACCCAAGTATAAAAATATTACATAAAGGGAATGCACATGCATTCGAGAACACTGCCTAGAGCTCACTACTCAAATTACAATAAGGGCTACAACCCGGAAGGCTCATTGCATTACAAAATGATTACAAAGGAATACAAGAAGGTTTGAACTATTGAATGGCATCAACAAATGCCTGAGTATAGTTTTGATTAAGCACAAAACACATAATCACACTTTGCTCTGTTCTAATATTCTGCATTATACCATAGCACAAACCTTTCAATTGCATACAATCACTCATTCACACTTCACACACATCTACCCATCTCAAAAATGATCAAATCAAATACTCGTATATCTACAACATCAATTTAGATCTAGTCCATGTCGGCCCAAAAACCGCATAACACACAAATGAAACGTGTTACCCAAGTCAGCTCAATCTGATCCAAAACAACCACTTGGACCAAAATAAATTGTCCACACGCTTCCCACATGTTGGCTTACTAACCTTGAACACACAACCAATCACCAAATCACTCTGGATGATCTGCACAACAAATATTCACACATTACTGTGGATGAACATTGTTCAACCAGAAAACCTATCTACCGGATCTTCCAACTCACTCAACATCGGAGGCTATAAACCTGGAATAAGGCATTTTACACATCCAAAATGCATCATCGGGATCTGAAACATAAAATAATCAACACAAATGAACCACCAACCAAATTTGTACACTTTGTCGGATGACTTATTCTTCTCACCGGACCTCAATCAATCTTCCGGTATGAAAGAATCATGAACTAAGGATTAGATAACTAACTCAAGTTGCCATCAATGACAACAAAGAACAACAATGCAATGTCTCTTGCCAACAACCCTAACCTTAACACTCAACCAAATTGAATCTTAACCCCAATCCTTCAATTGAGCCTTATATACTAACCCTATTTTAACTATTTTTTAATTAAATGACAACCCTAATTAGTGTCTTATCAAGTGACCTTGTAACTTCTAATTAATATGTCCTCATTACATATGTTTAAACTAATAGAATATAATCCATCAACGTCAAGCTTATTTATTCTAAGGTTTAGGATATTTGCATTTCCATAATCTACTCCCATCTTGGATCAATTTGTAGACTCATTGTCATTGTGATTTATCTTTATTTGTACAGAAAATAAATCTGAAGTGAACTCTAACTTAATACTAAGCCAAAATAGTACAACCTGAGTTGGCCTAGTGGTGGAGAACTTGTGCTTTTGAAATAGAAGTCACAAGTTCAAATCTCAGAAAGGAGGTAGGGTATGTACACCTTATTGGCTTCGGCCCATTACCTATCAAAAAAATACTAAACCAAAAAATATCCTTAGATATTGAACCAAATTAAACCTTAACCCTACCATAACAAAATTGAACACTAACCCTAATATTAAACCAAATTAAACCCTAACAATAAACCCACACCTAAATTGTACTCTTCCACTTATAAAACCTTAACACAAATTAAACCCTAGCCATAAATCTAATTGATCATTAAATTTAAGTGTAACCCTAAATCTTAAATCCATCATCATCAAGCTTATCTACCCTAAGGTTTAGAGTATTTGGCTTTCCAAAATCCACTCCCATGTTGAATGATTTTTTTACAGTCAATATCATTGTGATCTATCTTGATAAATAAAACCGTAAACCTAATCACAACCCTTATACTCAACATAAATAAAGGGATCTAAATACAACACATATTTTCTAACAAGTTTCATATTTTCTTATTTTCACTCAAATTTGTGCTAAAACATAAGCATATTTTAAATAAAATCAAAATAATGGAGGTTCAATTTCAAGATATGACCTACAACATAAAAATACTTCAGGTTTTAATTTGTGTTAAGCTTTTATAAGGGTAAAAGTTCAGTTTAAGTTTTGGTTTAGTGTTAGTGTTAGTGTTAGTGTTAGTGTTAGTGTTTAATTAGGATTAGGCTTATGGTTATGTTTAGGGTTACAGTTCAATTAGGGTTAAGGTTCAATTATGATTAGGGTTGGAGTTAGGTTTTAATCTAGTTAAGGTTCAATTTGGTTTATTATCAGGGTTGGGGTTAGATTTGGTTTATGATTTAGGTTTAGTTTAGGGTTCAATTTTTGGTGATAGTTTAATAAAGCTTAAACTTATGGTTTTATAAGAGTAAAATTCAAAGTTTAATTTAAGTTATTCAAGTAAATAAATATAACTATATATTCTATAAAATTAAATAAAAAAATTAGAAAAATAAAACTAATTTTTAATTTAATAGTTTTAGTTGACTAAAATAACTTTATATTATACATATTAAAAAAATTCCCAATTAGCATCTGAAATACATCTATATATAATATCTATAAGAATCCTTCAAATAGATGTGTTTAATAAATTATACTAATTTTATTATATTTTATGTGCTACTTTCACATTTTAAAAATGTGATGAGACACTAAAAAGTATTTGTATTTATGATTAACATTTAATCCTTTCCATGTCATATGTTAACATGCACTTTTCCTCCTTTGTATCATAACGAGATTTGCTTGCATGGTTGGCTAAATACATAGTCTACATTTTGTTTAATTATTTGAAGTTTTTCTTCATCCCATGTTTTTCAAACTTTTTTCAACCTTTTTTGGTGTTAGGGTGACCTTTTACATAGACAAAGAATATATAGAGTTATTTTGTATTGAGTTGAAAGCTATTCTAATTTATCTACATTATTAAATAAATATATTTTTTATTTCCTATAAACATGGTTTTAGCACCCAAGTGCCACAAAAAGAAGTTTTTTTAAAAAGATTAGGGTAATGAGGAGGTCATTATATTCATTCTAAAAATAATTTATTATATTTATCCATATCCACGGCACAATGGATATAGAAAATTAATTGTTCATAGATGGAAACATCTCTTTAAAAAATGTTTATATTCATTGAAAGAAATCCCCCTATGAAAATAGAAAGATGCATTTTTAATTGCAACTTTAAATGTTTCCTTCAAAATAGAAATTGGTATTTCAATTTAGAAATCGAAATTGATATCTACAAACACAATGCTATTAGAAACATTCCTAAATCAATTAGCACAATTGGAAACATTCCTGAATTGATTGTTTTAGTTTATATTATTATTATTTTAGTATTTAAGTACTATTATTTTATTATATCGGTATTATTATTAGTAGCTGCGCTAGGCAATACTATTGCATTCACTTAAGCCTAATTAATTGGTTTTTTGACCAATCAAAAGTGATTATGATTATTTTTTTCAAAATAAACTTGATTTTTATAAAGTTGATATTTATATTTTTGAACTAGAAATTAATTATCTACAATATGATTGGATGAAAAAAAATGGTATTATAGGAGCAAATTTATAGGAATGATATATTTAATAGGCTTTTTTTAAAATTTATTTATATTTAAAAAGTAAATGTCTATTTTAAATAGTATTTTTTATTTTTATTAATAATCTTGTAAATAAACTGATTTTCGTATAAATATATATAAATTTAAATTAAAAAATTTTGAAAATATAGGTAATAACAAAAATTAACTATTGTATAGGGATTTGATTCAAACCATTTAAAATTAGATAAAATAAAAGTTTAAATAGATAATTAAATTATTTCATTACAAGCATTACACAACAAATATTTTACCTATCTTTAGAGGAATATAGATAAAATACACCTAATACATCATATAATTTGTTCATTATTCCACTTAAAGATTATTATATTATTATCTTATTATATTACTATATTATAATTAATATCAAATTATTATAAGATATGATTATGTTATTATTTTTTAATATATTCTTATTATTATATTTTTATATTTCCAAAAAATTATTTACAAAAGCAAAAAATCTTTTAGTAGCAAATTATAATTATCATATTATTATATTTCTATTAAACTCTTGACCAAAACAATTTTTTTATTAATATTCATTACTTGTGCAATTCTATTGAATTCACTTAAGCCTAATTAAAGGATTATTTTGACCAATCAAAAGTGATTATTATTCTTGTTTTCAAAATAAACTTGATTTTTATAAAGTTGAGATTTATATTTTAAACTAGAAAAAAAATTGTTTTTTTTTATCGGTAAATATTTTTGTATTATATTAATGTGGAAATTAAAATATACAAAAAATGCAGTCTTCCAAAAAGCATAAACGCAGAAAAAATATCACCCCCAAACCACCCACACCCATTTTTACTGAACTACCCAACCCTACATCCTATGACAATCTGAGAAAAAACCAGCTCCTTGTTGGTCCTACAAACCCAAGTGTATCAGAATAATTTAAGTTTTTAAAATAAACTAACATCTACAACTATGCATTAACATATGAAAAACATGGGCCAACAGGCCACTCACTCGCTACCATCCTGGCTCGCCTTCTCCCTTCCCTCCTCAATGGTCGGAGCTTTCCCCTTTGCCACTTCACCTGTCATCCTTGGGATGCATTCCATGCATCTGAAGTCAAGGTCGCCCTCCAAACTCGCCAATAGCTGAATGGCCCGTCCTTCTTCAATCTGTCTCTCAGGTCCCTGCCAACTTCCATCCTTGCCACTACATGTAGAGCATTTAGGACTTCAACCGCTTTGGTGAGTTTCACATAGAGCTTCATCACTTCCCATCCCACTTAGGCACATTCTCGGCATTGGTTTTTGATTGTGTCCTCTAGACCCTGAACAAAGGGTATCATCTCCTCCTGTTCATCCCCTTCCTTAATACGGATGCCTACTCGGGGCACCACCCATTCCAGGATTGAATCAAGATCTATCAAAAAATCCCCATCAATCAGTTTGGTCAGCATGAGTTTTACCTTCTCCACCTCTGGCTCAAACTCATAAGCCCATGCCAAAAGTAGGGAGTACACCTCCATGTTTATTTGATATCGGTGGCGGACGTAAACCACCTCCTCAGCAAGCATGAGACGAGCCGCCGCCCACAACTTCTCCGCTTTAAACCAAAAAATTCCCTACATTCTCTTCTCTGACACCTTGCCCAAGAAGGGCACCACCTTCTTGTCCATTCGCAAAGTGAAATTAGCTTCCATAGTCACCTGCAAATTTATAGCAGCAAATCCTGCAATGCAATGTCATACAATGCTACAAAGATACAATCAATTCTATTACAAACAAACTATGGCTCGCAGATTAATGGGTAATAAATTCTTTCATTGTCATATAGGGGGATAATGAGTGCCGAAGATATGTCATTAATGCCATGAGATCACCCGCAGGATTTACTGCTATCCTCCACCCGCTCTAAATGTGTGACCTGCCATAGATAACTACCCTCTTCAAAGAGCAGGCGCCAACGTGTCTTATGTACTTGCCAAATTTTATCTCACTTTCATATTGAAAACTGCACATTTCTAAAAAGTTGCAATCAATACCATTTCCACACACAACCATCTCCTTTCCACCACTTTGCCGCATAGTTATCCAATTCGCTTCCCATGTTAGATAGCAAAATTGCCACTGCATTTGCTCCTCTCCTTATATGAGAGACATGAAACTCCACAAATGCTTTGATTTTCTCTCGGATCATTGCCACCCATCGGTTTATTTTCCAGCATGGCGTATTACCTTTAGTTATTGCATTAATTACTATCTGGGAGTCCCCTTCTAAGTGCAACCGTTGGACTTTCATATTTAGCGCTAGCTCTGTTGCTAGAAACGCCGCCTAGACCTCTACTTCATTATTAGTGCCATCCTGGAACCGTTGTGCTCCTTTGAAAATGATAAATTCGTTATCATCCCTCACCACCACCCCAGCACCTAAGGTTCCCGGATTTCCTTTTGATGCACCATCAAAATTGATCTTTATCCACTTTTTACTAGGTGGTTCCCATTTAACCATCTCTGGAGAAAAGGCTAGATCAACCCGCGAAGACCCATTAACAGGTTAAACTAGAAATTATTTATCTATTGTATGATTGGATTAAAAATTTGGTGTTATAGGAGCAAATTTATAGGAATGATAGATTTAATAGGTTCTTTTTTAAATTCTTTTTATTTCAAAAAAAATGTCTATTTTAAAGAGTTTTTTTCAAATTTGTATTAATAATTTGGTAAATAAAGTGATTTTTCAATTAAAAATATAAACCCATATCTTTTATAATTGTATTTTTTACTATTTTTTTTGAAATCATTCTATTTTTAAATACTTTTAGAAAATCATAATTTTCTTTTTAATCATTTTAATATATACAATATGATTTTATAACATTTAATCATAAATCTAAATACTTTTTATTTAGTGAGTAAAAAAATATCTATTTTCAATCTATTGTTTATATTATATAATTTTATTATTATTAATAGTTACTTTATTAATATCAATTATAACGAGCCTAGATATCTTAATACATCTATCTAAAATATGTCAAGAGATATCAATCTCGAGGCGCCTATTTTAAATTGTTGTTGAGAATAGATAGGCGCCTCAAGGCTGATATCTCTCAGCGTATTTTAGATAGATGTATTAAGATATCTAGGCTAGTAGCATCCACAGCACAACATGTAAAGTATGAATTTGTTACATTTTTTTATTTAAATAAAGCATTATTATCCTTTGCAAATCATGATACCTATCATATTCAATGGAGCGTACAATAGGAATTCATAATGAATGCAACATTTCATCTTTACAAAAAAAAAATTAACCTTATTTTAATAGAATATTTCACTTCAACAATGTATACACTACATAAAAATATTATGTTTCCAAAGATTTGAGTCTTTATTCCGTTGCTTTCCTTTTGGCGAGTTTCTTTCATGTTTTCATTTTTTCATAACGATCATATGAAAATGGTGGTGAGATTCTAATTCCATCCAAGGCCTTAACACACGATATAGCAACAAATGTTAATCTTGCCCTTTCTCTTGGTCCTATATCAATTGTTGCCTTGGAAAGAGTCAATCCTTGTGATTTTTGGATTGTTAGTGCCCAAGCCAATCGTAGGGGCAATTGACGTGTGTGGCCCCTTTGTATTGGTGAAATAAGAATCAAATTTGGAGATGCATCTTCGAAAGGAAGTCCAGAGTAATTGTTAAATTCAACCATAACATATGTTGGTGGATCTGGTGGGGCACATCCGGGTTTGTATATGATATTTTGGATGTATCCTAAAGCTCCATTCACAAAACCTTCTTCTATCCATAAATTAGATGTTAGCATGACCCTTGCATCCTTAGCAATTAATAATTCAACATCCAGTTCATCATTTTGACCTCCTACTGGATTCATACTACCTTCTTTGCTAACTATGCTACGGGCTACCGATCTTCTTAATGAATATAAATTTATTTTTTTATTGTTGTGTACATTATCATTTGTTTCAAATAGATGACTATTATTAATTGTTGGATGTAATGAAACATTTGTTCTTGTTGTCAATAATTTCAAATCATCTATAGTTGGATTTGCATCCCTAATATTTGTGAGTAGTTAGTGAAACCTTTGTTGGTCTTTAGTTTCACCTTCCTTTCTGGACACCTTATCCAAAGTAACAACTATCTTAAACTCTTCCCATAATGATTTTGCACGTACATTACTATCATAAGCTGGTTTGTCACTAACAGGAGGTAGTTGTCTCAAATCTCCTACCAAAATGATTGATCTTCCACCAAAGTTCATGTTTGATTTTTCAGGAAAAGCTTAGCGTAGTCTTGAATCAATATTTTTTAACAAATTATGTCCAATGAAACTCATTTCATCAATCAATATGTATTTAATATGTTGAATTTATTCTTGAAGACTTGTGAGCCTTATGCCTTCTAATTCAGTAAAATCTGTAAGAGGTATTCTCAGGGTTGAATGAATTGTTGATGTGCCAATGTTAAAAGTTGCAACTCTAATTGGTGTCAGTAATAATAGGGGATAACTTTGTGGTGTTGATGCATCATAAATAGCTTGACGAATTGCATGAATCATATATGATTTACCTATTCCAATTGTTCCTTGACCTATCATGTATAGTGGCATCGCATTGTCATCTTGATTATAATTTGACATAATAATATCAAGTTCTTTTTTTGCTTAGCACCTAAGGTCCCATATGATATACTTGACATCATATCATCGGGTATTAATAAGCCATTCTCTTTCATAGTGTTGATAAAATTTATTGTTTTATTTGTGTAATCATCTCCTTGATATTCTGCACTCCATGGAGTTTGTTTATCAATATCTCTTCTTCCCAACATATCTATTTTTGGTATATCCATAATTTGTCCATGATGTAGTCTTGATATGATCTCCCACTCATGTTTGATTGTATTTTGATTATTTGGTAAATCATCCTCATCTTCAAAATCATTATGATTTTCAGTTTCATTTGAAATAATCCTCCGTTCCAAATGCCATGGATTATAATTGAGTGACTCCCAATTTAATATAACTATGTTATCATCAAGTCCAATATCTCTTTGTATATTATGAATTAGTTTGTACAACAATAACTCTGACCAACAAAAGTCAACCCATTTTTCTGACTGACGTGTAGGTATAGTGGTAAATCTTGGAAACACTCTCACAATAGCTGCTATAGTCCTTGCTTCCCATTTGTTATATCTTTTTCTCTTGGAATCATAAGTCCAAGATCTAGTTGCATCTATAAGTGTGACACTTTCCATTACATATGGTCTATCCATGTATCCTTCAATGAAATATTTTAGGTGACATTCATCATTGTTTTCTTCATTTTTTATCACTAGCTTGAACACCTCTCTTGAAACATTTAAAGTAACAAATTTACTCTACTACTTTCTACCAATGGCAACTCTAATAACATATGACATGTTTCTTATGCTCCAATGTCTTTCTCAATGAGTGTTTTTGTTATAAGTCTCCTATATGACTTTGATGTTGCTTCATCTAGATTTTCAATATTTGCAAGTCGCATTAACATTTGATGATAAGTTTTTGAACTCTTTTCTGCTTTGGTTGCATACTTTGCAATATAATTCATTTCAACATGTCTTGAGAGAACTAGTTGCCAATCTATATTTTCTCTCCATAACTGAAGTGTGTTATGATTATGTGTGTTTACTCAATCATCATTTATTGCAGGTTTATATACTTTATCTCCTGTGGCTGGGTCTTCAAATAATTTTGATCCATCTAGGTGTAATGGCCATGGTGCATTGTACCTACAAACAAAGATTAAATTATTAGCTTACATAAATATTTTAATTATTTATTAGTACAAAATATTTCAATCAATAAATATCTTACCTACAAACCATTCTTCCTCTTTTTTATGAAGGCAAGCACCCTCTTTACACATTGTATGGCATTCAACACAATTGAGTAAATCTTCATATTCACGTGCTAAGTCAATCTGGTTTAGCTGTTATATATTTCGAAGGCATGGATGTTGTGTAAAATTTTGTAAAACATATCATTGATGATATAACATATTTTATTAATTAGAATACAAAACTTTAAGTATAATATATTTTGAAATAAATATAGAATTAATCATACCTATATGTTTCGTTTATGTGGATCTCCTTGTGGATTCCATGCATGGATAATAGAATCAGAGTACTTGTGAGAATTTTTTACTTCATCTGCATTTCCCCAATCAAGATTGTATATGTTAGGTGCTCCCTCTAACCATATGAATCCATGCACATGTGGTGATCCTCTATGCTACCATTCATATCTTGACCAATAATTTTTTGCCTTCATTCCCTTTTGCAGTATTTCCTTTCGAAACATTGTATATCATAGGTGCATGTATATGCTATGATATGTGGGTAGTCAATAATATTTTGTCACCTCCATTTTTGTGCTTCCTGTGGATTAGTTGGCTGTGTCTGTGGCATTAATGCATGCAAATCTGGCCAGTACATATCTATTGCACCCAAAGTAAAGAAAATTGTTGGTGTTCCAATCTGATGCAAGAGGTCAGTTAATTCAGCTCAACATTTTGCCCAGTAAGACCTTGTATCCCTTAGCGTTGTGCCAAAACACATCAAACGATCAGCTAGATGTGAGTGAGGGATATTCTCCATATGCTTATGGAACTCATTGATTGTGATTAGCATGTCTTGCAAGCTCTTTTTGACAAACACTGCTAACAATTTTTGTGCACGATGTCGCATAATCATATTCATCATATAATATCCAGATCGTGGATGTCATCCAAAAGGATGATCTCTATATCGAAGTAAAATCTTAACAAACTTATGTAGATGGACTCTCCTTATTTGTGTTTCTATCCAGTCACATCGTCCATCTGGAAATAGTGTTGGAAAAGCCATATCAAGTAATCCTTTAGTGACATACTCATTTATTGGAGATGCTCCAATTCCTGGCCAATCAATTAGTGATCTCGGATCTACATTAGGGTTATTTACCCATGCATGAATTAGTTCCATCTCTCTTGGAGCAATTGGTGGCTTAGATGCATTGATGTAGTATGATTAATAATATTTTCTTCATCCATCTCCAATACTGGACCCGCAAATACATATGCATTTGTGTCTGAATCAAACTCCATATGGACAGAATTCAATTGATCGAAAATGTTCTCATCTGAATTGCATGTAAGTTCATTAAGTGTATTTTCATCAATTTGAACATATTTATAGAACTTATCATGTTTTATTTTATATATAAGTGCTCTACACACCCTCTCTCTATTAACTATAAAATTATAATTTGTTCCATGCTAATCCTTTTTTTGAACAATAATGACTGGTAAATCTTTTATTCGATGTGGTAAAATTTTATCTATTTCTCTTACTTCTTGTGGAAAACTTATGGTATGTCCTTTATATTTATATTGACCTCCAGTTGCATGTGTTACTTGAAGAATTGGGTTGACACGTGCTATCAACATTTTCTCTATTTGTGTTAAATTTGCAAGTTCTAATGGTTGTGGACCAGGATCCATATTGTTTAATGCTCAAAATCGATTTTCAATCCTCTCTTGTCGATATCGATTGCAAATAGGGCCCTCAGGTACCCGTACAACCTTCATTGCAAGATAACTCTCTTCACAAATGTAACACATACTTGGCATTGAAAGTTTATCTAGTCCATGTCAAAATATCATTTGCAAACTCTTCAAATCAATCTCGGTATTTCTATTAGTATTAACTACTCCTTGATCTCTTCTATTTTGTGTTGTTTGCAATTATCTTTCATTTTCAAATCTATCATCTTCTATTGTTATATAATTCACCCCTTCGGAACTAACCTCAACATTCCCATGAAATTAATGATTTCACACTTGTATTTGTTGTATTTATACCTCATTCAATTCATTAGAATGCATCACTCTTTGCATTCGTGAATGATGAGTTATCATTTTATCTACATGTTGTCTCATTTTTGCTTCAATCTCTTCCACTGTCATATCTGCCCTACGTTTACAACATCTTTCTCTATCATTTTGGTTTTGATGATTCCTTTCTTCTTGTTTTTCTACATCAATCATTTGTTCACATTGTTGTCTCATATAATTTCGAGCATATTTTCTCTTTTTTTCTTTTTGTTGCTCTTCAAAAGTTAGACTTCTTACTTCCTCTCTTTGTGCATTAGCCATATGTTCACGTCATTATCTGATATAATCTCAAGCATATTATCTTCGATGCTCTTTTCGTTGCTCTTCATTTTCAAAACTTGTCCTTGGACGACGAGGCATCGTACAAATTTAAATATAAATTATTAAATCTAAAAAGTAATAATGAATTGGTAAAGTCACTTAATGATGTAAGTTAATGGTTCATATTTCTACAATAACAAATAAATTATCGAAGACTATATGCTATATAATTTTTATAAGAAAACATTATGGTTTTTTTCTAATTTTTAATATCTAAAGAATATACTTAATACATCTATCTAAAGAATATACTTAATACATAAATATTATTTAAAAATATATAATCTTAAACTAATAATTAATAATTAAGTTTAAAACTAATTTTATTGTCATAATTTTTTTATCGATAAAGATATATTTATATTATATTATTTATAAAATATAGCATATATCTTCAAATCCAATTCCAACTACACCGTCAAAACCTTCCATTTTACCCATTTACCATACTAAACTATTATCTATCAGACAAACACCACCCTACAAGTATCACCCGCTTACCTAGAATAAAGAGTATTATATAAACATTACAATTTTCTATAAAGTCCAAAAAAAATTAGACTAAAAACCTAATCAATTGGAAACTCAAGCCTTATCTTGCTACGAAACCCAATAATCTTCCTTTCAAAATTTTCTCTTCTTGCCTTTTTTTCTTTGGCCGTCCTTCCTTAGTTCATATTGCCTTCTCCCTCTCCTGAATATATTCTTTGATGAACCTAAAACTAATTGCCGCCTCATCTCATATATCATCTTTATTATCTTTAGAGCTCCATATCATAAATGATCGAAAAGGAGGTGTAAATCCTACAGCCTATACCAATTTGCCTCCTTGAACTAAAAATCCTTCATCTAGTCTTGCCATAGCTATGAATACTCTAAACCCCAAACATTAATTCATTTGTACATATGAGTCCATCACCCACTAAGCTTCCTCCTTCGTTCCCAACTCCAAACACCAGGTGAGCACCATGGACCTGATATCCACATTTGAGTGATATTTTTTCTTTGCCTTCATAAAATCATCTCCCAAAAGCATTCTTATGAATTGAAAAAACATAGAGTCCTCATATTTGAAATAATTCTTTAGGCGCAAGTTAGTGATCTCCCCCATGAAGGAGATTTGTCTTTTCCTTTATCTGAGGCTGAAAGTGACCTCCATTTTTCCTATTGTCAAAGCAACCTGAGCTACAACAAAGCAACTTTGAAGAGAGGATAGACACTCTATCTCCCACCTTTGTGCAATTTCCAATTTCTAGCACTCCTGAAGAAAACACTTTCACACCAAAATAAAACTAAAAAATGTAGATGAAAGTATAGTTAAAAATCATTTCTTCACACATTCTTACTTCGCACACACTGTCACCCCAAACACTTGACTTGCTCCTACCAATATATCGCATCACTTCAATCTCCCAATTGTATCTATCATGCCTTGAACTACAAATTTTAGAAATCTAGCCAACACAAATCATCATTAGCTTCATTTAATAAAAATTCCCATTTCGATAAGGCGTCCACCACCTTATTTCCATCCCTCTTGACATGAGTTATTTTAAATTTTGAAAATTAATCTAATTTGGCTCTTACAATTTTAATGTTTTTTATTAATTTTTCAATGCGGTGTATCTCCCTTAGCTATACCATTGACTATAATTTCATAGTCGCCCGCCAAATGTAGATTAGATATCTACAACTGGCTTGCCAAGGTGACCACCATTAATGTTGCACTGACTTCAGCTTCATTATTGGTCCCATCCTTGATTTTTTCTACCCCTATTGGCACCTACTCAAGATGGCCTCGAGTTTCCCTTGGAAGCCCCGTCAAAATTAACTTTAATTCATCCTGCATCTAGTCTAGTCCATTCAACCTCTTTTATTTTAAACGAAGATGGATTAGCCCATAAAGGCCCATTAACGGGCAAATTTTATTATTATAATTATAATTATATAGATTTTTTAATTAAATTAGGATTATATTCTTAAGAAAAATGTATGTTCTCGTTATAATGTTTATGTTATATTATAATTATTAATATTAGTTTATTGAAGTGAGAGTTATACTGAATATTACAAAATTATAATTAAAATAATAGAATTTTAAGATAACAATGATGCAAAATAATAATTAAGAATTACAAAAAAAATATTTTTATTACAATATTATGAAGGCAAGTACTTACCACTACATCTTGTTTATTTATAAAATTGATTTTTTTACTTTATAGTGCTATTCTATAAAATATTATATATGATAGAAAGAAAGAAATCTTATATAGAATTTTGAAAAAAAAAAATTGTTATTATTTTAATATTTGTAAATATAGAAAGATATTTGTGACATAATCAAGTAATTAAATTATAGAAACATTAAGAAAATAACTTATTTCAAATTTTATAACAATGTATTTCAAATTGCAATATCTTTTTATAAATTATTGATTTAAGATAATATAGATTATTAATTAGTAAATAAAAAATATAAATATTCTCCTATAAAAACTTCATGATCTTTAAAATTATTCATTTTAATTTATTTTTAAATTAATTATTTATTATTTCAAGTTGTATACTAATATATTTCATAAACAGATAGATCTCAAATTTATTTTAATTCAATATGGTACCATTATTTTATGTAAATTAAAAAAAAAAGAATTTAAATACATACCAAAGATACAAAATTGTTAAATAAATGAAATAACTTAACAAAGACATAAGACAAAAGATTTGTTTATCATCCTTTTTATAATCATGAGATTCATTTTTATTGTACTCTTGAGCAATGCTAATAAAAAAGTTGACTCAATACCTTTGAAAAAGTTGTTAATTAATTTAAAAGTTGTAAATTAATTTACATAAAAAATGCTAATAAAATTGCTAAAATGTATAAGCATTGCTAAAATTAAGGTATAGAATTTTTTACTCTAACTGTTATTCATTTTCAAATATTTTTGGTTTAGAAGTAAAATAGATATATGTATTTTTTCATAATAATTTTGTTGACAAATGATTTTAATTGTAGTGGATTAAAAAATAAGTGGAATATTCGACAATTTATGGAATATATGACATTTACAAATGTGGCAATAGCCCTCTTCTCTAGACTATCCTTGCTACATAAAGTAGTGATGATTATTCTTTCATAGCATCCATCGTGACAACATCTGCCTCTTTCTAGTGAGAATTGTCCTGTGAGGGAGACTAAAATGATTGTGTTTGAGTAGGTTGCCAACTAGGGCATTTTGTTGCATAGTTGATTAATATAAGATGTGAAAAATATTAGCGATCATCTTATCCAAGTATATAAAACCATGTAATCTGCAAGGAGATACATTAAAGAAAAAAATTCAAAAGCAATAACAAATGTCAAAGCTCTAAGGAACAATTACATACCTATTTGAAAATTATTGTGAACTTTTATTATAAATGTGTGCTTTGTTGTCAATGATGGCAAACGGTGTGGTCTGAATATGTTCTGCTCCAAACATCTGTTGTGGGATTCAGTGTTGAAGTATTTATTGAAGTATCTACAATTTTGCTTTTATACCTAAGGTCGTTACAATTGGTCATTTTGAATCAGGTTGTGTTGGCAATTGTTATAGCTGATATTAGCTTTTTTTTATGATGAGGACAATTGGAGGCTTTATGGTCTAGGTGTTTCCTATTTTGGTTCGGACTCTTTCATTTGTGTAATAACATGATTGGTATATGTGTCCAGGTTTAGAAGTGACATACATTTGTTGGTCCAGTGATTCTATGTTATTTATTCTTTTGGTCTGGTGTTGCTCATTGGATGTTGGTTTAGGTTTTGTTTATGTTCCATGTTTTATATTCTTGATCCAGTTGTATATCTTGGGTCAAAAATGTGTGTACACATTACAATCTATCTTTTCGCTGACTTGGTGAAGATGTTTTTGTTCTGGTTTAGTATATATACATGATGATTTGTTGAAAGGAAAATATATGAGTGAGATGCGAATAAGTTGGATGATGGTGAATGTGTGAGATATGTGTGTGGAATTTGGAAGTAAGTATATGCGACTTGATGTAAGGGTGTCAATTTGAGTTGTTGTGTCAGATGGTATTGCAGTGAAGAAGTGACAATAGATGTAGATGTAGTGATCTAGAAGGTCTGATGGTCTGAATATTTTAGTAAGGCCAGAGATTGTGCTTTAACAATGACAATTATCAGCATATCAAGATGCTTTTATTCATATAATTATTTTCCTTAAAGTTGTAAATCTGCATCTTTCCCTGTTGCAGCTAGATTAAAGTTTGCAAGTTCTCTTTACTATCTTGCCCCAAGAGCAATTAGCCTTGGTCTGCAAGTTCACAGCAGTGAGCTCTCTCTTTTGTAAAACATTTATATATAGTGGATTGATTCTATGAGTTTGTGCTCACCATGGTAGTTCCTAGTTTGGGTTTTCCACGTATAAATCTCAGTGTTCATGTGTGATTGATGAAATACGTTCTATAATATCTTAGTTCATCTGGAGTGATTTGGTTAATGCAAGATTGAAGTCCATAATTTTATTTCATGTTGATTCACCCCCCCTCTCAGCATTTGGTATGTGTTCAACAATTGGTATCAAAGCAAGGTTCCTCTTAAGAAAGCTTAACCACCTAAGGTAGATCTAAAGTTTTGAACACTATGTTTGAAGAATAGATGAGTGATAGATGCTTTAGATCAAGGTGATTGGGATGATGTTGAAGGAGTTGTTGATATGGAAGGAGGACTGAGATCTGTGTTGGCTAATCTAGATGAGTGCAGAGATAAGTATAAGAAGGCAGCTCAGAAGATTACTTTCTTCGGAGGTTTAGTGGACAAAGGAAAGAAATCCATTGATGAATATGAAACAAATCTTGATGAGAAGACTAAAGAATGTTTGAAATTAGAAGAAGTGAAAAATGTGAAAAGAGAACTTAAAGATGCTAAAGATCATATTACTAATGGATTAAGTCTTAAAGGTGGAAGAGAGATATGAGAATTTGTCTTGTAATTTTAGAATTGTGGAGAATTGGGTGAATTACCAAAGATCAATGAAGGAAAAAGACAAAGGAATGAATAATGCTACTGAAAATAAGAAGATTTTCATGCCTAATTAGAATTTTTGGATGTTTGTGATGGATCGAAGACCTCCTCCTGCTTCTTTCAAGTATTTATCCTTCAAAGGAAATTGTTTTTCATGTAATCAAGTAGGATAAAGTGAGTGAATGTAGAAATTAGATAAGGAATTACTCTTTGTGGATTAAAATCCTTAACCTTCCTTCAAGCCCTTTCTCTTGTTTAACTTTTGGCACCCTAGCTTATCAATGGCCTTTCTTTCACTTTTTCCATGTGTGAATAGGGCACATATTTTAGATCAGCACCCTTGCCTTAGCCTCACCAAGCTTTGTCAAGCCACCAGATGTCATTTCCCCGTAGTCTTTCTCGAGCCCTTGAGCAAATTGAATTCTTTGTGTCGGTCCCGCCACATGTCACATTGGTGGGGTTTTCTTGAGGAAGGAAAGAGAGAGGCACCAAAATGTTTCATTATCTCACCACGTGTCTTTCACATGGGTCTTTCAAGATAAGGGGAAATAAAGACAAGAAAATTCTCCGCCCAGCCACCACGCGTACATACGACCAAGCAATCAGCCATGTGTTGGCAAGTAAAATGTCGATAGATCACCGCAACTTATAAATCAATCAAAATCATGATCTTCTGCCAAGCATCCACTTGGGAATCTGTGTAGGCCAATACAGAGAACCAATTTTTTGGAGCGGTTAGGCCGAAATGGTGATCCAAGGTGATGGGGTAATTCTCATGAAGAAAATATGATGGCATCCTGAAGATGTACTACCATGTAGTCATAGGAGGAGGAAGGATAAGGCATAAAAAATGTCTTTAGGGATGTTTTACATGTGTTTCAATCATTCATTGTGTGTTTGTAATAAAAGATCCCATCTTGTGAGCCAAACTCCTATTTTGGCATCTTAATAAGCCAATTAGGACTTTTGGACAAAAGGGGATCAAGAGTGTGTAGGACATAGTTATCCTAGTACTTTTAGTGCTTCTATGGTGTTTTAGGAGGGGTTATTCTTGACCCAAGGCATTAGGAGGTGAAATATGATATTTTGACAACTTTTGCAAAAGTTATCATAAGCAACTTTTATGCACTTTTTGCATTTTTGTTTTTTTTGAACTCCTCCAACAGCTCTAACCTCTTATTTTTGGTTGAGAGAAGTTGTGGAGTGGTTTATACACCTTGTGGATCCAATTCCCAAGGAGAGACTGTATGAAGGAAATATTTGATGATTGCAAACTAATGAAATTCTGAGTTTTTCCTGCAATTCTGGAGTTTTGATACAGAGTACGGCATTGTACGGATTGGGATCAATTCCCAATGATGTGAATTGGTTAAGTAGAGAGTTAAATTTGGTTTGGCTTTGTTTTGAGGTTCAGATCATGTGTTTTTCTCCTGATATTCCAATTTTGGCTGTAGGTGCCCAGAAAACCAAGGTTTACCTATGGTTTTACACCTCCATGGTCATAACTTGCAATTCATCAATCTGATACTCATGGGATTTGGTGAAATGAAATTATGGCCAATGTATTCTAAGATTCCAAAAGCATTTTGCAGGAGGAGCAAGGGAGGTGTGTGTTTGAACTGACCCTAGGTAGACATCTCTATGTGGCTACCTAGTTCTTAAACAACAAAGTTACCCTTGTATGTAAATGGTGATGATTCTAGACGTGTAACCCTGGAATCCATGGTGATTTATTGTTCCCCACATTCTCATGGGGTTTTTATTGTATGTTTTTCTCATTTGGACATAGATGCTTCACAAATGGAGGCCTAATTAGCCTTTGGGACAGCCAATATTCTACTAGTTCAAACCTTTGTTTGTCAGACCTTGACCCTTCCTTTTGGGGAATTATGTAAGGCCCAAAAGGGTATTTGAATCCATGATTTTTTTTCCAAGGTTTTTGGAAAGGTTTGGACTTAAGGTCCCTTTACCTGCTTTAAAGGTCTACTAACAAATAGGCCTAATTGTGAAGGTGCTATAAGGAATGGGGTTGAACCCGTACAACCAATGTTTGATCTGGTCTAGGTGAGTCATGTTTGACCCAAAACAAGTTTTCTAATGATCAATAACCCTTGGAGGTCTCAAAGTGTATGTTGGAGCAAATTATCCAAGTTGAGTAGGTATGAGTCTTGAAGGTTGTGAGATGTTGAACAAATGTTGTATAGCCTTGCCTTGATAGGTTCCTATTGTTGCTTTGAGGGGTCAGTTTCATACATCTTGGAGTGTTTGGCAGGTTACAAGGAGGGCTTTGCATCAAGTGGTATCAGAGCCTAGTAACGGCTTTGGTAAGGAGATAGAGAATTGATAAATGGTAGAGGGACAAGAAGAAGTCCCTAGAGGACCAATCACCAACATGGAATTGGCAAAGATTGTGAGAGAGTAGGCCACTACTTTCAAGGCAATGTAGAGGGAGGTAGAGAGTTTGAGAGGAAGAGTAGATGGGAAGGAAGATGGAGCCACTGGTAGTGGTGAAGAAGGGGATGAAAATGAGATCCCTATGCCGGAGGAAGAGGTCATTCCTCCTGACCAAAGGCACTTCCTTAATGCCCTCAAATACATGGAGAGGAGAACCATGAAGTAGAAGATTGATTTGCCAACCTTCACTACGAAAATGGAACCAGATGTTGTGGTAGATTGGATAGACTCCCTGTCTAGTTTCTTTGAATGTGAAGACATTCCAAGACACCAGAAGGTGAAGATTGCTAAGTCCAAGTTGAAGGGAGCTGCCCTAACTTGGTGGAAATTTCTCCAAGAGGAAAGAGAGGAGGACAAAAAACCCAAGGTTGTTTCTTGGAAGAGGATGGTTGCCTTAATAAAGGAGGCCTATGTACCCAAAGATTATGAAATTCAACTCCATAAGAGGAGACAAAATCTCAAGTAGAAGGAGATGGATGTGAACTCTTACACTGAGGAGTTCCAAAGGCTATGTATGAAGTCTAAAACAAAGGAGGAAGAGAGTGAGAAAGTTTCCTAGTACCTAAATGGATTAAGGTACAAAATTCAAGAAGAACTAATCCTTCTTAGCCCGGATACTGTTGGTAGATGCCATCAACTTGCCGTCAAGGTGGAAGAGAAGATCAAAAGGAGACAAGAGCAGAACAATAAAGGAAGAGGAAGACAGCAAAGGGGTGGAATAAATTTTTTCAAAGGTAAGGGAAATGGTTTTGAAAACCAAGGTGAAACCAGTCAAGAAGGCACTAAAGGAGAGAGTAGTTCCAATAACAATGGAGGATACAATTAGAGAGGTAACTTCAGAGGAAGGACACCACCATTTAGAGGAACATCTCAAGGTAGAGGTCCAATCAAATGTTATAACTAAAATCAAGAAGGACACATGGCCAACAGATGCCCTGATAAACCTACTAATTCCATGGGGGAGAGGAGAAGTAACTTGGTTTTAGAAGTCGATTGCCAAAGTGTAGCAAGTGCAAATACATACCAAAGTGTCAATACCCTTGATAGTTATGGCTACCCTAAAAGAGGTGAAGCTTTGATGATTAGAAGAGCAGTAACTACCATGAAGATGACTGACAAAGAACCCCCACAGAGAAAGTCTCTATTTAAGACCACTTGCAAAGCGGGTGGAAAGGTATGCAAGGTTCTAATAGATTTCGGTTCAACTGAAAACTTTGTGTCTCTAGAAATGGTGGAGAAACTAAAGTTGAGGAGACTACCTCACCCTTGCCCCTAAAAGGTCTCATGGCTCACCCAAGGACAACAAGCTATTGTGGAAGATTAGGCTTGGGTAGAATTCTAGATTAGAACTTATAAGGATAGATTGTTGTTTGACATTGCAAAGATGGATGCTTTCCATCTCCTATTTGGGAGACCATGGAAATTTGATTTGAAGGCACAACATGATGGTTCTAGGAACACATATTCCATCACCAAAGATGGTAAGGTGATTGAGTTGTTACCTCTGATGGAGAATGAGGAGGAAACCAAACCAAAGGAGGCCAAGGTGTTGGTGTTAGGAGGGAAGCAATTCATGAAGAACATGGTAGATGAAGGCATTGTTTGTTATGCCCTTATTCCTATTCCAACGATAACAAAGGTGGAGAGGTCTGAAGACAAGAAAGAAGATAGATTGAGGTTGGTTGACTCTGCAGTGCAGCAGCTACTAAACAAATACAAGGGTGTCATCTCTGATGGCATGCTAAGGTCACTACCTCCCATGAGGGATATAAACCATTGCATAGATCTTATACCTAGATCCACCTTGCCTAATAAAGCAACATACAAGCTCACACCAGATTAGAATGTTGAGATGGCAAAACAGGTTAAAGAATTGTTGGAGTCCAGACTGATTGGCAAAAGCTTGAGCCCATGTGCAATCCCTGTAGTCTTGGCACCCAAAAAGGAATGCACTTGGAGGCTTTGTACCAACTCAAGGGCTATCAACAAAATTAATATAAAGTATAGATTTCCAATGCCTAGGATTGAAGATTTATTATATTGTTTGGGGGGTGCTAGATATTTTACAAAAGTTGACTTGTAGAGTGGCTATCATCAAATTAGGATTAGGCTAGGAGATGAGTGGAAGACTGCATTTAAAAAAAATGAGGGGTTGTATGAGTGGAAGGTCATGCCCTTTGGCTTATCCAATGCACCTAGTACCTTTATGAGGTTAATGAATGAAGTATTGAGAGATTTCATAGGAAAATTTGTCATAGTCTACCTAGATGGCATTCTAGTTTTCAGGCAAAACCAAAGAAGAACACCTAAAACATGTAGACCTGGTCCTAAGAAGATTGTATAAAGAGAAATTAATTATCAATTTGGAAAAGTGTTTCTTTATGCAAGAAGAGATCATTTACTTGGGATTTGTAATCTCATATGGTGAGTTGAAAATGGATCAAGAAACAATGAGTGCCATATTGTCTTGGCCTATGCCTAGAACAATGAATGATGGTAGAAGCTTCCATGGATTAGCCACATTCTATAGGAATTTTATAAGAGGCTTTAGCCATATTTGTACTCCTATGCTTGATACCATAAAGGGAGGACAAAAGTGTAGGTTCAGTTGGACAGAAGAGGCAGATATCTCCTTTGAAACATTGAAGAGAAAAGTTGCAGAGCAGTCGGTCCTTGCCCTACCTAATTTCAACAAGATCTTCCAAGTGGAGTGTAATGTCAACCACATGGCTATTGGGGTAGTGCTCAGTCAAGAGGGAAGGCCTATTGCCTTCTTCAGTGAGAAGTTAAATGAGGAAAAGAGAAGGTATTCATCCTATGACCTAGAGATGTATGCTCTATTACAATCCTTGAAGAAGTGGAGACAATACTTGCTGCCAAAAGAATTCATAGTCTTCATAGACAATCAGGCCCTTAGCTTTATAAATAGTCAAGAAAAGTTTAATCATGAGCATATGAAGTGGGTAGAGACCCTACAATCCTTCACTTTCATTGTTAAGCACAAGAAAGGGGTCAAGAATAAGGTGGTAGATGCTTTGAGCAGAAGAGTCCTAACTGCAAATCAAATCTAGTTGGAGAGTGTTGGAATAGACTCCTTGAAAACCATGTATGAGGATGATGAAGACTTTGGAGAGATCTATAAGGTATGTGCTTCATTTGATGAGCGGTTTCATGTTGATTTCTTTGAAATTTTAATTCAAAATGGATTGTTGTTTAAGGGTGCATAGCTATGCATACCCAAATGCTCTATGAGACTGAATATAATTAAGGAGAAACATCATGGAGAAATGGCAGGCCACTTTGGCCTTGACAAGACACTAGATTTGGTGAAGACGCACTACTTTTGGCCCAAACTATAGACAGATATCAGGAGATTTGTGGAGACATGTGTGATATGCCAAAAGGCAAAGGGAAAGTCCACAAATGTAGGCCTATATCAGCCTTTATCCATCCCTTCAAGACCATGAGAAAGCATAAGTATGGATTTTGTTTTAGGATTGCCTAAGACAAGGAAAGGATATGATCGTGTTTTGGTAGTGGTGGATGGGTTTAGTAAAATGGCACAGTTCTTGCCATGTAAAACCACTTGTGATGCTTCTTATGTTGTAGACTTGTTCTTCAAGGAGATTGTCTGGATACATGGTTTTCCTTTCACCATAGTCTCTGATAGGGATGTAAAATTTATTGGACACTTCTATAGGACCCTTTGGAAGAAGCTTGGTACAAATCTATCCTTCTCCTCAGCCTACCATCCCCAAACGGATGGCCAAACTGAAGTTGTAAATAGGTCATTGGGAAATCTGCTAAGGTGTTTGACTAGACAGCATGGAGAAAGATGGGATAGCACATTGTCTCAGGAATAATTCTCCTGTAATGATACAGTGAATAGGAGTACCGGTAAGTCACCCTTCCAGGTTGTATATGGAATCCACCCAAGGGGTGTGATGGAGTTATGAGAACTACCTCTAGGAGAAGTCATTAGTGCAGATGGGGAAACCTTTGCTACCGCCATAAAGGAGATCAATGACCAAGTTAAAACTCACCTTCAATAATCTACAGAAAGATATAAAGCCCATGCTGACAAAAAGAAGAGGGATGTTCAATTTGATGTGGGAGACTTGGTGTAGGTTCACTTGAAGAAGGAAAGACTTCCAAAAGGCAGATATACAAAGCTGATGCAAAGAAAGATTGGACCCTGTCAAATCTTGAAAAATGTGGCCAAAATGATTATGAACTTCAAATCCCACCTAATCTTGGTTTGTCACCTATCTTTAATGTATGTGACTTAACTCTTTATAAATGTAGTGTTGATGTAGGAGAAGACACAATTTAGTTTATTGTAGATGATGACCTTCCCAAACATGAACCACCAAAGTTGCATAAGGTTTTAGACGCCAAGGTTGCAAAGCAAACAAGGAACAAAGTTTACATGGAGTATTTGGTGGCTTGGAAAGAACAACCTAATTCTGAAGCAGTCTAGATGACAGAACAACAGATAAAAGACCATGGTGCAAACCTGGAGGCTCTCATCTCAAGTGGACTTGAGATTTCTTCTTCCGGGAAGTATGGTGCAGGAGCACCTCTTCAAGATGATAAATCAAACTCAGAGGAGGAAGGATAAGGCATCAAACATGTCTTTAGTATTTTTCACATGTGTTTCAATCATGCATTGTGTGTTTTTAATAAAAGACCCCATCTTGTGAGCCAAACTCCTATTTTGGCATCTTAATAAGAAAATTAGGACTTTTGGATAAAAGGGGATCAAGAGTGTGTAGGACATAGTTATCCTAGTAGTTTTATTGCTTCTAGGGTATTTTAGGAGGGGCTATTCTTGACCCAATGCATTAGGAGGTGAAAGATGACATTTTGACAACTTTTGCAAAAGTTGTCAAAAGTTGTCATAAGCAACTTTTATGCACTTTTTGCATTTTTGTTTTTTTTAACTCCTCCAACGGCTCTAACCTCTTGTTTTCATTTGAGAGAAGTTATGGAGTGGTTTATACACCTTTTGGATCCAATTCCCAAGGAGAGACTGTACGGAGGAAATATTTGATGATTGCAAACTAATGAAATTCTCAGTTTTTCCTGCAATTATGGAGTTTTGATACAGAGTACGGCATTGTACGGATTGGGATCAATTCCCAATGATGTGAATTTGTTAGAGTGGAGAGTTACCTTTTTTTGGCTTTGGTTTGAGGTTTATCTCATGTGTTTTTCTCCTGATATTCCAATTTTGGTTGTAGGTGCCCGGAAAACTAGGGTTTACCTATGGTTTTACTCCTCCATGGCCATAACTTGCAATTAATCAATCTGAGACTCATGGGATTTGCTGAAATGAAAGTATGGCTAGTGTATTCTAAGATTCCAAAATCATTTTTTAGGAGGAGCAAGGGAGGTGTGTCTTTGAACCAACCCTAGGTAGACATCTCTATGTGGCTACCTAGTCCTTAAACAACAAAGTTACCCTTGTATGCAAATAGCGATGATTCCAGGCATGTAACCCTGGAATCCATGGTGGTTTATGGTTCCCCACATTCTCATGGGGTTTTGATTGTATGGTTTTCTCATTTGGACATAGATGCTTCACAAATGGAGGCCTAATTAGCCTTTAGGATAGTCAACATTCTACGGGTTCAGACCTTTGTTTGTCGAACCTTGACTGTTCCTTTTGGGTAATTATGTAAGGCCCAAAAGGGTATTTGAATCCATGATTTTTTTTCTAGGGTGTTTGGAAAGGGTTGGACTTAAGGTCCCTTTACCCACTTCAAAGGGCTACTAGCAAATAGGCCTAATTGTGAAGGTGCTATAGGGAATGGGGTTGAACCCGTACAACCAATGTTTGATCTGGTCTAGGTGAGTCATATTTGACCCAAAACAAGTGTACTAATGATCAACAACCCTTGGAGGTCTCAAAGTGTATGTTGGAGCAAATTATCCAAGTTGAGTAGGTATGAGTCTTGAAGGTTGTGAGATGTTGAACTAATGTTGTAGAGCCTTGCCTTGATAGGTTCCTATTGTTGCTTTGAGGGGTCAGTGTCATACATCTTGGAGTGTTTGGCAGGTTACAAGGAGGGCTCTGCATCAGTTTTCTTGAGGAAGGAAAGAGAGAGGCACCAAAATGTTTCGTTAGCTCGCCACGTGTCTTGCACATGGGTCTTTCAAGAGAAGGGGAAATAAAGACAACAAAATTATCCGCCCAGCCACCACGCATACATACAACCAAGCAATCAACCATGTGTTGGCAAGTAAAATATCGATAGATCACCGCAACTTATAAATCAATCAGAAGCATGATCACGTGTCAAGCATCCACTTAGGAATTTGTGTAGGCCAATATAGAGAACCAGTTTGTTGGAGCGGTTAGGCCGAAATGGTGATCCAGGGTGATGGGGTAATTCTCATGAAGAAAATATGATGGCATCCTGAAGATGTACTACCACGCAGTCATTGGGGAATGTTTTCTATTTCCTTGGGTTTTTTTATTTGTAACAAGGGAAGCTATTAAAGGTAGTCGATATCAATTTTAAGGGATTCATTCTCAGAATAAATTTATGCTTTGCTTAGACTTTAACATTTCTCAGTTTATGCAAATAGGCTTTCAAACTATATCGATTTCAAGCCTTTATGTTTGTTTATTTTTATTTAATATGTTGAATCATGTTTTATGTCATTTTGAGTAAGGATTGAAGATTTGTAATTTGTGAAATCTTTTGAGATTTCAATATAACTCATGTTGGTTGAATCATGTTTGATACTCTTTCAAATCAGTGATGATGATTTGAAATTACATTATGCTTATGAATGGACTTATTAGATGAATATGTTTGATTAGCATACTATTGTTGAGCCTTTTATCTATGCATTCAAATATGATTTATTATGCTCTGAATGTTTTAAATCTTTAAATATAGAGTGCATCACCTTAGTTTAGATAGTTATTTTAGTTTATCTCTTCCCCTCTTCCTTCTTATGATGAAGAGTCAGCTTCTAAAATCTTAGAGGTTGTTCAGTGGAGTGCAATAGGTTCCCCATTCGCTAAACTTCCCATAAGGTTGTTGTCCTGAAGGAAACTTTAGGCATCAAGATTTTTTTCCTAGCACGCCCAGTGGGACTAAAAACATTTTAATTTAAGTGGGTGTATGAATCAAAAGCTTGTTACCAAATCCCAAACTACATTAAATCCTAGTTTTCTAGTACCACTGCTAGTAACCGTCACTCAAGTGAGAGGTACACAAGGAGGTGCAAAAGCTCAAGCACAAGTCCAAGTACAAACGACAGCCCCTCAGAATTTTATGACATGGAATAGCGACAGCCCTCTAATTCCACCTACTCCTCTTGCACAATGGGATCCCATCCCTACATTTTCTCTAAAAGATTCGCCAAAGTTTATGGGAGAAGATTCCAAAACTCATGCAGAACATTTACAGGATGTGATTGATGTTTGTACTATGCATAACCTCACGCAACAAAACATGGCATTAAGGTTGCTTGCAGCCTCATTCAAAGGCAAAGAACAATACTAGTACTTGTCCTTACAACCAAATCCAATTGGAGATTGGAATTAGCTCAGAGATCAATTTTTTGAGTGTTATACAGATAAAGGAGACATATCTTCGCTATTGCGGCAATTGATAACTATCAAGCGGGCTCCTCAAGAAGCTATAGTTAATTTCAACACCAGATTTCACAAGACCTGGAAAAGGATTTTAACAATTTCTTGTCCTCCAAATGATATGGCATTTGTCTTTTATCTAAAATGTTTTAACTCAGATTTATCTATTATGATCAAATCACTTGTTGGGAATACCCTACTAGATGCCTATAGCCTTGTAGTTCAAGTTGAGAATAATCTAATTAATGCTAGAAAGAGTCCGCCTAGACCACCTATACCTATTTTCCCTGAATTATCATCCCTGGTATAATAAGTTGTCCCAAGTTTATCTACATCTCCCTAGTCCATGTACGTGTATCCCAATGCATTGCAGAGTAGTGTTGTCACTTCTACTTCCCTAGCGGTAGAGATGAATGAAATGAAGAAATTATTGCGGACCTTCTCTAATGAGATAATTAGTATCAAGAGGCAGCAAGCCACACCTGCAAGGCCCCCCTTTCAAAATTATCAAAGTCGAAGGCCTCCCTACCAAAAAAATTGGTTTCAAGGGGGTATGAAGACAACTCCTCCAGCTCAGCCGAATAATTAGATCGTGCCAGTTCCTACACCATTGCAAGATATTCCTCCAAATCAAAATAGGGACTTGGTATTAGGGGGAAATAACCTTGTTGATTATACAAATGCCTGGTACTTCCCTTGTAATAAAGCACATATGCCCCAAAATTTCCCACATGGTAATCTACAACAAAAGGTGGCAAAGCAGCGTAGTCAAGGAAATACGTCGAATACAAGAGTTTACACCTACTCATCCCTTGGAATGGATAATGTTGTGCTTACCACCCAAATGTAGGGCATGTCCTTAGAATAAGAATCAGAAATCACTCCTAATCATGCACTCTTTTCATGGATGGAAGGAGAGGAGGCAATGTTTGCTAATGATGCCTCAACCTAAAAAACCCCTCAAGTTCGGTCCCATTATAACACTCTCTCAAAGCGATAGAGGAACCTATAACCCAGCAACCAAGGTTGGTCGAGATAAACCTCAAAGTCCACCTGTAGTGGTTCCACCTTTTCAAAATCCTAAGGAAGTTGCACCTTACAAGCCTAAAGAACCAAATTTGCTACCCCCGACATCTCTTAATGTGGTTGAGCAACTTAAAAAAGCTCCCGCAAATGTATCTTTGTGGGATGTTCTAGACATTCCAAAAAAAA